>NC_136877.1:33382737-33597737 GCF_949152265.1 Phoxinus phoxinus | reverse complement strand
TTGTTTGCCTATGCTGTCATGTTCGACTTTGATAAAAGCTGTCAAAATGGTAATACAATACAGGCACTTCTGGCACCAAGAGGCCAGAGGGACCAGTATGTTTTAACATGCAGTCAGTTTTATGCACACCAGAATGCCCTCCATCTTTATTTCAACCTCTTGATTTCTTTGAATATAACAATAAAATACATGCTGTGGGATCTTAACTGTCAGAGCTTTAGGTTTTCAGCCTGTGAGTGTGAGTAAGACTATACATCAGAGCCCAGTTGCAACAAACCCCTTAAGTTAAGAAAATGGTTGGACCATTATGGGTTTTCGTAACATAAGGGCTCTGTAACAACCAGCTGCAGATTCCATAGGGCCAGAGTATCTCTGAGGCTGACAAAGCAGAAAAACACTGCGGAAGGTCACTCTGGTAATCTTCTGACCTGACCTGTAAATGCAGTTGCTAATTCCAGCCACAGAGGATTTTCAGATTTTCAGCTTTGAACCGATTCATCCAGTCAACAAATTAACTCCCAGTCAATCATTGACATTAAAATAGAGTTCATAACCACAATAATTTTTGTAACTGAAAAGATACATGACATTTATCAGTAGCGAGGTGGCAATGCCGCTGTTTTTGAAGCAATTAAACTTACACTTCATTATGTATTTAGCATTTAAGGTAAAGATGATGAATGATTCGGTTTAATGAAGATTTTAGCAAGATGTTCCTGCTATTCCTGTTCTCTTTATTATTAGTCAAATGAGTCAGATTACTGAGACTCTCACCCTTTGTCGCTTGGAGCCCCAGACCCATTGTTTTAATAGTTATGCTGATTGGGTTAGGACTGGTAACACTCTAGAGTCTGGGGTGGGTTCCTATACATGGATACTTCATTTGCATGCTTTGCTTAAGGTCAACAGCCAGATGCTTTGTCTCCATTTCTAAGCAATGCCCCCTAAAATCTATATAAACTACAATGTACACTGCCTTAGACTTGATGACTGCTACTCCACACAGCTTGTGATTCTTGCTGAAGATACAAATGAGTCTCTCGTCTTCGCTTCTGAGTTTCCTACAAGGGTTAGGGTTAGTAGGGTTTGTTTTAGGGTTAGCTGTATGTAATTGTGCACAATTTATAGTATTTGCTATAGTAACGTGTAACAAGGACACTAAAATAAATTAAAATAAAAAAATGTGTCCTACACACAAGCTTTTAAGGACAAAACCCTAAAAAAATGTCTTGCAATGGAACATCTGACTCCGGGACCTTGGATTATTAGAAAAATAATGCACAGCCAAGATGTTCCAACTCATTATTTTTTAAATAATTTAATGGCTCGTCATCAATTACTCCTTACTTGTACCACAATAACAGGGTATTGTTACGTCTGATCTGAAGCATTCTGCTTTTATAAAACTGCAGAAAAGCAAACAAAATATTTACTTATAAATAAATAAATAAATGTATTAAAAGCATTATTATTATCATCATCATCATAACCAACGATAACAATATAATATAATAACATTATATTGTTAATAATTATAGCATTATGATTATTAGTGTTGTTATTATTACTGATAATAATATCAGCAGCATTTTTTATTAACAAAAACACACACAAAAAAATATATATATCTGAACAATCCAATCCAAGTCATTTGTTTGTGATTGCTAATGCGACTGGTTAATCAGTGTTTTGTGTGTTATTGTAGGGGAAGTGTTTCCCCTTGTGAACTGGACCTGATGTGAAGCAAATGCTCTGCTGACAGGCCTCACCCCGACTACAGGGGCCCAATGCAGGACATTTGATTAGGCTGAAGTGTGGGAGAGAGACATTGAGTGTGGGAGAGAGACATTGTGTGTGAGCGAGAGAGAAAGAGTCAGTGTGCGTGCATGTGTGAGGGAGGATGCTAGTGCTCTATTAACTGTGCATGTTACTGGTGTCACAGGGGATGTGACTGTCTTAATTGTCTATCTGACACACTTTAGTTGACAGACTGGTCAGCTAGGGGCCTGTGGAGGGGGGAGAAGAGGTGACAGGGAAAGGAGGAGGGGTGGGCAGCAAAAGGACACAGCTCTGTACACTCAAGATAAAGATCTCAACCATACCACAGAGAAAGGGTCAGTGAACAGCCTGTTATGTGCAATCAATAGATGCTTTCGCATATTCACACAGATAATCTAAAGTGACAAATTAAATGGGATGAGTAAAGCATCACTGGTTGATTGGTACTGTGCATTATATGTGTGTGTATCAAAAAATATATGCAGAAGTAAAGTGTGTAGTGTGAAGAGAGGACTACTATACCTGTCCATTCGTCAAAATCTTCTTAAGCTCAGCTGAAGACTTTTTTAAACTGCTGAAGAAAAAAATAAAAGTATGAAATTGTGTACGAGAATAGAATACTTAATAGACGGCTCTGCAAATATCGGACATGCATCACTGCTGAATACACACACACACACTGGCCTTCAGACTGCAGGTCTTTGTCCTGTACCAGGGGGTTTCATTATCTCAGACCAGATTCAATTATAACTGACAAAATATTTCTGCTGTATGTTTAGGCTATGAAGACTACCAGCTCAAAACTTTCCTGTTACTATAGCTAAACTGTAATGTTTACAACAAGGCCCTGTTGACTAATATTTTTACTATAAATTCCTTAAATTGCTTTTTAATTATTTTACTACGCACAAAGAATTTGACACAATTATCCATAAAGAAACAGGAATTCAATTTGGTAATGTACACTAATGTTCAAAAGTAAGATTTTTTGATGATGCTTTTGTAAGAAGTCTCTTTGCAAGAAACATTTATTTTGAGCCTTTATTTGTTATACTTTTGATGATTATGGCTTACAGCTATGAAAACCTTTTCACAATATTCTAATTTTGAATTTGGGGTTTTCATAAGCTGTAAACCATGATCATTAAAATTATAACAAATAAAGGCTTGAAATATCTCACTTTGCATGTAATGAGTCTATATAATATATTAGTTTCACCTTTGAAGTTGAATTACTGAAATAAATTCACTTTTGCATGATATTCAAATTTTTCGAGTTTCACCTGTATATCGCTGGTTACGTATTTCGAACTTCATTTTACCAAGTGAACAACGAAAAAGAACGAAACAATGAAAAAGAACATCGCCGTGAGTATATCGGGGTGGTACAATTTAAAGGGGTGGTAAATATAGCATGTTAAAGTTGTCACTTTTTAAAGGTTAGCAAAAACACACCGTTTTGTGCCTGGCCCTTTAAATGCAAATGAGCTGCTGCAGAGGGCGGGGTTTCAAGAGCTCATGTGTGTTAGCAGCTGCGATTACCTCACGCAGACACACACTAAAATGACAGAAACTGTTCTGTCTTTAATGTTAAAACGGAGTCAGACAAAGATGGAGAGACTCAAGAAGAAGTGACATGTAGAATGCAACAGGACGTCTCTGAATGGTTAGTTGATGAATTTATGTTGCTGATGTGGAGTTAACACTATCTTCAGTTAGGATATTCGGTCATGGTAATCTATAAATCGCTTGTATAGGAACTGTTGTGAAATGCACACAGAGTGACTTTCTATTGCATGTGAAAAGATGGATGCTAAAGTTTGAGCTGACTCACAAATGTACTCTTGCACAACAACTTTTCCTCTTCTCAACATGGACCCGTTGGTTCCCGGGGGCGGGGTTATGTACATTTTAGGGTTGCTGATGTCACTAACCCGGGAGGAATGTCGTGTAGTCCCTACCAGCCGTTTGTTGTAGTCCTTTTCTTTAAAAGCAAATATCTTCCTTTGCTTTAAACTTTGAGCATTGTAACTTTGCAGATGTTGTTTATGCTCAAACAGCAACATTACACACTAACTAAAGTTAGAAAAGTGAAATCATACTTTACCAACCATTTAAAAGAACTTCTCTAAATTTTATATAAATATTATTTCCATATAAATAACATTTATTCCTGTGATGGCAAAATTATCCTATATAAAACTTGTTAATTTTTGTTGTTTTGTTGCTAAATAGTTTTTGTAGAAACTGTCCGTTTATTCAAAATAAAAATATGCTGTAACATTATAAACGTCTTTGTTGTCACTTTTGATCAATTTAATGTGTCCATGCTTAATGTATTAATTACTTTAATAAAAAAATAAAATAAAACAAACGTACTGAGCCCAAACCTTTTAACCGTAGTGTGTAACCAGAACTTGATCCACCTAAAAGGGTAGTCCTAATTTAAAAAACGCTATTTAGTTAACAAGCCACAAGAGGCTGCAAGTTACAGTGATTTTACCACAGGTAAGCATGATGGATACCGGATTCCTCCGATTAGAAATATAGTTGGAAACCCTAAGCTGTTTAACAAGCAACGTAGAAAACTTGAGGGATTAATATAGAATTGTATTACCTATCGTTGGACCGGGAATCAGCTGCAGAGGAGCCCCTGCCACTCGAGGATTCGGGCCGCGTGTTCACCTGCGGGCAAACAAAGACAATCAGAACCCTGTGCTAATTAACCTGTGATTCAACAGCAAACTGCCTGGTTTGGCCGCAAGGTTAATTGGCTTTTGCGGGGGAGACAGAGAGAAATAAAGAGAGAGGCTTGAGGAAAGGGGTCACTTCATCTATCAGGCAAAATTAAATATAACTCTGGGAACATCCTTGGGTTAAAAAAAAAAAAAGAATGAATCAACATCACGTCCTTTATTTGTCATTAAAGAGGATTCATGAAGCTGCTTCTTGTCAGAGCCACGCTAACGGATCGCAGTGGGAGAATGAAGGAAAAAAGCTCAAAGAGAGTCACTATATAAATAAGTAGATTAATTGAGGTCTGTAGGTCGTATAGTGTAGTGCAGTAAAGCAGTGATTCTGTTCTTAATTAGTGTCTATGAAGACCTCATTTAGATCAGTTTATCAGGGGTTTTCAGTTTCTTTACCCTTTTCAAGCCAATTAATTCGGAATTAAACCAAAACAAGCACAAAACAAGAACAATTATACTATCTAGGTAAACAGAAACTACACTACCCTTCAACACTTTAGGATTAGTAAGAGTTTTTTTTTTATAAAGAAATTCATTGGTTTTATTCAGCAATGATGCATTAAATCAATCAAAAGTGACATGTATGCATGTAGTAAAGACATGTATAATGTTACAAAATATTTCCATTTCAAATAAATGTTGTTCATTTGAACTTTCTATTTTTTAAAAGAAAAAAAATCATGTTTTCCACCAAAACATTAAGTAGCACACGTTTTGATAAGAAATGTTACCTGAGCACCAAATCAACATATTAGAATGACTTCTGAAGGATCATGTGACACTCAAGACTGAAGTAAGGATGCTGAAAATTCAGCTTTGCCATCACAGGAATAAATTACATTTTATAATATATTCAAATACAAAACAGATATTTTTAAATTGCATTAATATTTCCAATAGGCTTTGATCAATTAAAACGCAGTCTTGGTCAGCATAAAAGTCTTCTTTAAAAAAACTTTTCTTTTTTTTTAAATTATATTACCGACCCCACATTTTTGAACGGTTTATCAAATAAGCAGAAAGAAATACAATGAAAAACATTGAGGGGGTAGAAAATGAGAGACAGATAGAAAGAGAGAGTCTTGACTTCAATTGACATTTCAATAAGTGTACGCAGCATAACCGATCCATGGCCAATTCTGCTGAAACAATCATTGAGACACATACCTTCAGGCCGTGTATGTTGCGGATCCCTGGGGTCTTACCGGCTGAAACGAAAATTGACTAGATTGTAGATCAAGTGAGGCCAGAGTAAAAGAACATGAGCAGAATATTTTACAGAAAATGTTTAAAATGTCAGAATTAGTCTACAAAAATGATTGAAATACAGCTTAGGGAGCTAATAAGTATATCATAAAGAATAATGCATATGTGAATGTATTCATAAAGAATTTGCTTCACTAAACTGATATTTATTCCTCTCACTGAGCATGAAGTAATTTGGGATTTGCTAAACAGAAACCGCACGTGAACAGGGCAGTGCTGAGTATGGGGTTTTCAAAAGTGATCTAGGCTCTAGGTGGGCCTCGGGCACGTTTACTGTTGCGGTGTTAAACTGTAATTTGGGCCAACACACTTTACACACCTCGTGGAAATATCTGTAAAGGCTCAGGTAACAGTCCGTTGATGCGGTGCTCCATCACTGTGTTGCAGTACTGTGGAGAATAAACCAAAAAAAAAAAAAAGACTCTTAAAAACAGTCCAGTTCCTTTTTTCAGTAGTTCACACAAATCAATATTACGCTTGGTGAAAGGATTTGAGAAAAAAAGTCCCACAGAGTATCAAAGCAATCTTATGTAAAAAAAAAAAAAAAAAAAAAAAAAAAACATTCTCTGTAACACTTCAGTATGGGGAACAAAATATTCACTATTTACTACAAATTTTGCCTCAATTACCTCCTAATTTACTGCTTATTAATAGTAAAGTAGTTTTTGTAGCATTTAGGTTTCAATATTGGGTAGGATTAAGGGATGTAGAATAAGGTCATGCAGAATAAGGCATTAATATGTGCTTTATAAGTACTAATAAACAGCCAATATCCTAGTAATGTGCATGATAATAAGCAACAGTTAATAGCGAGAATTGAACCCTAAAATAAAGTATTGTCACATTCTCCTTCTCTCAGAGACACTTGCAGTAATGGGGGGGGGGGGGGGGGTAGGGGGGGACGACGACGACAGAAAAGACGCTAAATGAATCGGGCACCCTGCTCAGGTAATCTTTTTGAAACCCTCTGTATCAATTCATCCGTTGTAATGGCTGCCAGGCGTAGCCCGATCACTGAGTTTTCTCATCTCAGCCTGACGTAAAAGCAATCTGCCAGTAACGGCTGCCTATTAATTAATTACACTGCATAATAGGCTGAAATGGAGTCTGGCATTTATAAACCTTTTATTATATTATTAATGATATTATTAATATCATGGCAAGCTTTTGGTGTAATTATTTTTTCTTTTTCTTTAATTAATCTATGCGGTTAATAAAGAAATGTAACTTAAAGCAATCTAGATTTCAAGTTTTGTTGGCACTGTACCTGTAGTTACATAATGAGACTTCATGTCGTATATTAATTACATTATTATATTCAATATTTACTGAAGTTGATCTTGCAGTTGCCATTTTAAAACTTCATAAACTGTACATTGACTTACATTTGAGACTTTATATGATATTCTGTAAATTATATATATATATTTATATTCTATTTTATTTATAAAATTTGTATTATTAATATTATTTTATTAATTTATATTATTGTATAAATATTTAATATCATTTTGAAGTTGATCTTGCAGTTGATATGTCATGTAGCACTTTTGCTGATTCTATTTCAAAGAACTCTGCTGTCTTTCAAACACGTGCACAGATTTGTCTCTCCTGGCAAAAGAACATTCAATGGATGTTTCGGTTAACAGAACCATCTGGTCGCTCGTCCTCTCCTCTCAGTCCAGCACGAGACCTTTGTGTCCAAACACAGAGCACCCATCGCACACAATAAAGCCATTAAAAACCACAGATCCAGATGGACAAGAGAGGAGGGGAGAGTGTCAGTGTTTGAAAGAAAGACAGAGACAGAAAGAATGAGAGACAAAGGCAGAACAAGACAAAGGTCAAAAGCAAGCCTAACCAAGGGGCCGGCGGTACAGCACCGTCCCTCCGCCGCGTGCGAATACGTGATGAATACGCCGTGCCGCGCGCGAGGACATGCAGAGGAAGCAGTGTTAGAGCAGCTGTTATTAAATACCCTATTTATCACTGTCACCTCTCTGCACTGCCTGCAGGCACTGAAACCATGTAGCTCTACCAAAACACACACCTTTAATTTTCCACTCGGTTGCTTTATCGATTAGGGCAGCAATTACCTAACTAATCTGTAACAGTGTATTAAAAGAAACCTCCCTTTGTTGGACAATAACTAAAGGCAGTTTGATCACAGGAAGGCAGCTTGAGAGCTGGAGGGAACAGAGGAGTCGGACCTCCGCTCTGTTGGACCCCGATCATTAACACACCCCAAGTAAAGCGCTCTGTAATTAGCCGTCCCAGCCTGGGAGATCAGTGCCTCTGCGTGCGTGCGTGTGTGTGTGTGTGTGGGTGTGTGAGGCTACATCTGACATGGGTCAGTCTTTAACTTTGAACTAACATTCTGGAAAGGCTAACGGTAAGAAGGGGTTCACCGGGGACCCAGAACATCTCAGAGACCTCAGACTGATGATCGCTGCTAGAGCAGTCAAGACAGTTTGAAGGTCGGTTTTCACCAGAGAGCTCTGTGAATTAGCTTACGCACCTGTAAAGCAAGAAGTCATCTCTTAATTCCTATTAAGTCTACATAACAGTAGATCCCTTCACATGGAATTAATTGAAGCAAATTTATAAAGGTCCCCACAGAGACCCCAAGAGCCACCAAGGCAAAGGGCACGCGCTTGAAATATGACCACAATGATCAGTTAGACATAGGCACAAGCCTCAGAACATGTTACACGCATATTAAATTACACCCTTCTCAGCAGCTTGCACTCTCCCCAGAGAAGCAAACAGCATCATGGGAGGAAAAACTCATTTTCAGAGAAAGTGGACTCAGTTGTGCTGTTAACCAAAATGCAAGGGGGAGGCAATCTGCAACAGCAACGAGCGGTAATATTCACTGTCATAGTAACATGGCCTCAAAGATTTTTTTCGTGATGTGCGATGGCACGTTCCTTGAGAGGAAAGTCTCTCCGTGTAGAAACATTAATGCTGATTGTTGCGATAACATATGAGATTACTCGCATTCCCGCAAATATCTCCAATGTCAGAATGTGCATTTCAAAACTAGAATTAATCAAGACAAGGAAAAAAGTTGAATTACACTCAGGCAGAGCAGGACACCCGCGAGATATCATTGTCAGTGTGTCACCTTCTGGCCTAATCTGGCTAATGACTCCAATGGCCTTGAGAGGTACAACATTGATAAAGCATCTAAAAATAAATAAATATCAAATATAAGTAATTTCATTTCCTGCAGAAGCGGTGGTTTTAAAGCCCATGGCTACTCGAGAGTCATTGAGAGCTGATGGGGGGTAAAAGACAACACCAGCTGAAAGTGGATTTTGAAAAATTCCTCTACCCAAGAGGGCTGTGCTTCTAATGAGGCGAAACTTTAAGTATTGAATAATAAATAATAAAAGTTGATAGTTCATTTAACTTCCACTGTACTTCACAGGGGGAAAAACTATTACGAGTCATTACGTTTGGTGTCCACAATGTGAGCAGTAAGTATTGAAAGCACTTTTACGGCGGTCTCAAAAGAAGAACGTTAAAAACAACACATAAAAAGCAGAGAAAGAAGAAGAAAAGACTGAGGAAACAAGAGTAGGCAACAACATTCCTTGACTTGAAAAGGAAGACTGTTTAAATCTGTAATCGGGGAAAAGTTTACAATAGCTTTTTATTAAACACATGACACGCAAATATTTTGAACATTTTCAATTTGTGTCTGGTCACTTGGGGAGGCCACTGCCTGAGTCAACACAGAAATAATGAATATTAAGAAAAATAAGCAGGGATTTATTATTACACTTTTCCCTTTGCTAATCTTGCTTGGTTAACACCTGTAAAATTTAAAATAGGGGGTGAGAGCCAGAGACGCACGTTGCCATGGAAACATCGAGAGGTGAAGCCAGAAAAAAGGGAAATAGATGAAGGAATTGAAAAGAAAAAAGAAAATATGTAGCTACTTGTCATCCTTGCCAATCAGCAAAGTAATGAGAACACTTTCCCCAAGGGTGAATAAATCTGGAATAATAGATTTGTAATAGCTTTTCCCTTCCAACAAAACACTTTCAGCATTCAAAGGTCTAATACAACAGACTGTAATAGAGCGCAACGGTGACCACCCACTTTTCCTCAGCTTTGGTTCCGGAAGTATTTTTCTTTGTTGATTTGCTCCATAGGCATTTCATTAAAGCCTTTTATTGAAGTGTCTCAAGAACCAACCAGCTCCAAGAAGAATCACAACATTGCAAACAAGGGTTGTTGCTAGGGATTCACCAAAGTGAAAATTCTGGGCTGAAATCGAAACCAAAAATTAATTTCTATGAATTTTTATAATTGTATTAATATTAGACTTTTTAATTATACTCAATAATTTATACTGTATTTTCGGCTCATATTTTCAGCCTTTTCTCCCTTTCAGCCAAAAAACAAAAATATAATTTTCAGCCGATAATTTTCTGAAGAAATTTCTGTGTATCCCTAGTTGTCGCAATATATTGGTACGGACCATAGCAGCAATATTTTAAAAATGAAATGCTGATATTGTGTTACACATATAATATTATCGTTAATAAGCCGGCACCAGTATATGGATGACACTCAAATACAGTAGATGGCAGTTTTACACCTTAACCTTTGTTACCACCCATCATAAAATATCATTTTTGTACACTTCTGTGCAGTTATGGTTACAAACTCTCGATTCACCTGCCTACACTCGTAGTTCAAGTGTTTCATTGGCCAAAAAAAGAAAACACTAAATAAAGTTTTTTTTTTTTTTTGCCACAATAACCATACAATGAAAATCTGATATCATGACAGCCCTATTATAAATATAAACTATGTTTTGAATAAAAAAAAAGAAAAAGAATTTGAGAAAAAGAAAAGAAAAAATAAGAAAAATGAAAAAGTACAAGACTTGCACTTAATCTTAATGAGGGAATGAACTACAAATCCCATAAAGTATTGCGAATTATGTTGTTTTAAGCATCTGAATTAAAGTAATTAAAAAAAAACATTATAATTGTTAATAAGTATAAAAACAATATATGTTAGATTTATTGTAATATTAATATATAAACAAAATATATAAGCAGAGATTCAATTACATCATTCACAATGCTTTACACAATAGACCTTAAAGGAGAACTCCGGTCAATTTTAACATTGAGCTATTTTTTTTGTAGATTTGGAGTGCTGTCAATACAGAGAACAACGACAAAAATCAGTGTTGCCTACACCGTGTTTTCCTCTTTTTAAAATTTTCACCCTGTTGACTTCAATGGGGCAAGTTTTAAACCTGCTTTTAGCCTCTTAGCATTCTTAATGTGTCATTACAAGTGCCCAGCCATGTGAGTGATTCCTTCAGAGTGAACACGAGTGAATCTGACTGCAGTAGATGTGAAAGATATGAATAAAAATGATGTTATATCAGCCAGCACACATACCTGTATTTACATCGTGTTTTCGGTCGAAGTCCAAAGTAGTCGATTGTCGAGTTCACGCGCGTGATCATAGGTAACTAAACCTATGCGCGTGAACTCGACAATCGACTACTTTGGACTTCGACCGAAAACAGGAACTAAATACAGGTATGTGCGCTGGCTGATATAACATCATTTTTATTCATATCTTTCACATCTACTGCAGTCAGATTCACCCGTGTTCACTCTGAAGGAATCACTCACATGGCTGGGCACTTGTAATGACACATCAAGGATGTTAAGACTAAGAACTGGTTTTAAGTTAAAAACTTGCCCCATTGAAGTCAACAGGATGCACATTTTTAAAAGAGGATAACACGGTGTAGGCAACACCGATTTTTGTCGTTGTTCTCTGTATTGACAGCACTCCAAATCTACAAAAAAATGAGCTCAATGTTAAAATTGACCGGAGTTCTCCTTTAATAGATCTTAATCAGAGTAGCGCTATTTTAAAAAAAAAAATGCATGAAACCGATGCTGCATTTATTTAATCCAAAATACAGTACAAACAGTAATGGTGAAATATTACAATTTAAAATAATTGTTTTTGATTTTAATAAATTTAGAAATGTTATTTATTCCTGTGATGCAAAGCTGTATATTCAGCATTATCAGTCCAGTCTTCAGTGTCACATGATCCTTCAGAAATCATTCTAATATGCTGATTTCCAGGAAATAAGCATATTAGAATAATTTCTGAAGGGTCATGTGACACTGAAGACTGGACTGATAATGCTGAATATACAGCTTTGCATCACAGGAAAAAATTCTTTTTTGAAAAATATTTAAATAAATAAATAAAAACTGTTATTTTAAATAGTAATAATAGTTATAATAAGTGCATTTTTTATTAAATAAATGAGGAGCATAAGAGATTTTAAAAACATAAAAAATGTTTAATGTTTCCAAACTTTTGACAGCTACTTTAGTGGATTCAATTAATTATACGGTTGTTTAACAACCAACCGATTGTCCAGCAAACTAAACTTTCAGTAGACAAAAACTCCATAAAACAGTTCTGAAAGTTGTGAGTTGTAAAAATGATTGTGTAATCTCCTTTATATAGTGTGCACCATTGTAAAGACTGTACATCTATCACAGCCTCGTTTTCATCAGCATTAAATTCAATATGGAGTCTAACTGATGTTTTTTTTCTAATGGTAACAGTGACGTTTCTGATGGAGAGTTATGTTGTAGTTCTTCAATGGCAATCTGGCGATTAAACATGTTTTAGAAATGATGCTGAAATTACACTGTTTAACAGCTGAATAAAAGGACTCAAGGAGCTCGGCTGCAGTTATACATGAAGGTATACTCACATACGACAGCATGGCTTTGAGCTCCTCATCACTGCGAACTGTGATTCGGTCGCCAACTTCATCCTCATCTGAAATATAAGAGAATCATTTGAATCTTAAACAGCTAATCACTTGCCAACTTAAACAACCATTTTTATCATGCATTCTACAAATGTATGAATTTACTTTTTTGCATGCCTTTAGCCTGACCGATTAGTTTTGTTCAATGAAGACAACAACATTGAAAAGAGAAAATGACAGTTGTTCAGTCCTATTTAATACTATTTAATTGGCTATCCTGAAAATAGTTAAATAAAATAACAATGCTCACATTCAAAAGCGGTGACTGTGGTTTCAGGCATGACCTCCCTGATCGCGGCCTGCCAAAATAGAGAATCATTGAGCAGACAAACATTTGACTGACAGCTGTCAATCAGCACCATTATCCTGAAAACCACTTATTAAGGTATTACATACTCCATGAATGGTTTCTCCCTCTAAAATATCCTGAGATGTCACATGGAAACACAGGTAAATACAGGTAAAACAGCAGCAACTCACCAGCAAATCGTTAAAGTTGAGATGTGATGGATAATCCACTAATGAGTCCATGTCCCCCACCGGCGTCTTTATCCGGATGACGATTCCCTCAGATTCCATGCTGCACAGGTTATTTAAAACAAGTAAAAGCATAACAAAAACACACCGAGAAACATAATCTTGGCTTTCAGTGCAGATTCCCAGACACACAACAGCTGTACAGCAGGCTAGGCGGCTAACGTAGCTGCTTAGCTCACTAACAGTGAAGAAAACATTCACCACACAACTGACGCAGCGGCCACTCCGACTAATAAACGAGAGGATGTACAGACTACAGTTAATCCGACTGTTAACTAAGATTTGAAAAATATTTGGCCGTAGTTAACAAACTGTCAACAATGAAAGTAAAGCAGAGGAAGTTTAGCGGAAGTGTTTTGAGAATAACCCGGAAGGTGATTGAACGTCAGCTGGAGATGTATAAAAGCCTCACAGACTTGACTGTGCCGTGTCTTTATCTATTTCTTTAGCTTGTATAAGTAATATTTCAGAACGTGGCGTCAATTTTCAGCACAACCTATATATATATATATATATATATATATATATATATATATATATATATATATATATATATATATATATATATATATGTATTATATATATATATATATATATATATATATATACATATATATATATATATATATATATATATAATTATTATTATTATTATTATTATTATTATTTTGTGAAGTTGTGAACAAGTTGCTACATAAGGCTTTGTATAAATTATAGAGCTGTTTGTATCATTTTGACCCCAAGCTACATTTTAGTCATAAATCAAAAATCGCCATAAAAACCATTCACGTTGAATGAAATTTCATTTCATGTTTGCTTTACATTATAGCCTAATTAGTTTGCATATAGCCTAAATGTATGCTATTTGTTAGATAGGAGTGTAGAGTGGTCATTGTTATACAAAATAAACACCGACAGGTTATTTGACTTATGCAAAGACAATTTTTTAATTTCCCCTCAAATAAATATTTCATGTCTAAATAGCCTACTATTTATTTGGTATAAGCAGGATAATAAATTCAGGCTGTCTTTATCGTTGTAAATAATTTACTATGTTACCACTATTTAAATCTACTTAATATTTCACTTCTATTAGTAGCCTACCTCTTTTCTGCTTTACTTATATAAAATTTAAATAGCATTAAAGATTTCCACTTTGCACAACTCCTTAGATTGTAATTGAATGTACAACAAAGAACATTAAGTGCCCTGTTGATTACAGCCTTATCTTAGGGGAAGACTCATTCGATTCATTCATGGTCACAGCCTGATTGCAAAAGCCTCAACAGACATTGATCCTTCAGCAAAGTAGAGTTTTGTTTCTTTTGACCTCAAAGTCCCATCTAATGCAGTCTTGATACCTGGCGGGCAGGATATAGAGCAACGTGTAAAGATAAACAGCTATGAAAACTAGTCTGACCCATTGCAAGCTGCAATCCACAATGATATGATCACTGCCTTCCAAATAGGATCAGGTCTCACATCAAACTTTAAAACAATAGTGTTTCCAGGCAGCCTATCAATGCCCTGACCTATTATTGGCTCTACAGCTGCCCTGTCAATAGAACAAATGTGTAGTCTGAAAGAGCAGTGGAAGAATGCCACCTTAAATGTTTTCTTTGCTCACTTTGAAAGAGGACAAAAGCTAAACGCTTAAATACGCCATGGGGTTGTGCACAATTGAATGAAGACCATTCTCCTCTCAAACTACAATTGAAACAGTCAGGTTGTTGTAAGTGAAAACTTACTAAGAGCTCTCAGTTTAATGATCAGATTATATTACTCATATAACAATTGTCAACCGAGGAGTTTTGATAGCTCTAAAATGTACAGTTTGTGTAAACAGCTGAATCCACAAGTGGCTCATAAACACACAATCAAACCTAATGAGTGGTTAACCCTTCTTGTTCTGAATGAGTCATCAGCTGCTCTGCATGACATTGATTGTGTGTCACACAGCACAATAAGTAATGGCTGAGTCTCATTGTTGCAGGTTTACAGAAATGGAGTACCAGAGTCAATGTATCTAGCAGTAAAGTGCTGATTACAAGAGAGATGTAACTGCAGTTTGTCGTCCCTCTGGACCTGCTTATAAGGTCTGGTGCAGTATTAAAAAAAACATGCCACATCAGCAAACACAATTATCAGAAATCAAACTGGACCTATAGCCGTGAGGAAAAGGGTGGAGAGATAGGGTGCTAGAATGCAGTGTCTGGTAATTAAAAATAAATTTATCAGCCCAAACGGTATTCTCTCTCTTCCTCTCCATCGACAAGATGCTTAGTTGAGACAGAGCAGTTTGACTACAGACACATGAGCTGCTGGTGTTTAACTGCTTTTCTGATCTGGAACAAAAGACAAGCGGGGAAAATTTCCACTACACCAACATTGGCTGTGTGAGGTCTTCCCGCTTTTTCCACTAAGACAAATCTTTTCTGATATTATTGTTTGTAAAATTCCAAATTAATCTTAGAAAAACCACATAGGCTCTTCGGACATCCTTATTTTGAACATAAGTACAAACCGAGCACCAGGGAGGTCATGGAAATCAGTGGGGAAGCAACTGAGGAGATATTTAAAGTTGGCTTGAAATGGAAATTCATCCTATCTTTTTTCTAAATGCATGTTTTGACATCGAAATAGTTATTGGACCTTACCTGTGAAAACAGACTTTTCTCTGATGACGAACGCCGGACTTTTCCAGTGACCTATTCTGTTTAAACCCCGCCCCTTCAAGTTCTTGTTCATCCGACCTCCATTTTTGAGTGCAGTGTCCACATCTCAAAATCCAATCAACAAACGATAAATAGAACAAAGACCCCACCCTACATTTTTTTCTTTTCCAATAAGTCACAATACAGAAGAAAAGATCTGTCGCTACTTCCGTTTCATTGCGAATTTCAACCTGATAAAGTAGGCAGTTTATCAGATAAAGAGTTCAGTTTCCATGTGATAAATGGCTTACTTTCTATACTGACTCCTTGATTTAAAGAAAGGTTTAGTCAAGGAGTTTGATTAGCCTGATAAGTTCAATCATACAAATCAGCAAGTCTTGCAGTGTCTGAAACCACACATTTACTCCTCTATATTCTGTATTCTATACTCCTGACTATATTCAGTATTGACCATCACATCGCTCACCCACCTGATCCACTGCATACGAGTTCAGCACCACTCTGATTGTAATGGATAAAGTATGATCAATATGTAAATGAGATCCTCCTTGCATCCATAAAGTAGTGATGCACATCCATAATTAATTGGCTTGTGAATATTTCATTACCTGTATATTTTATGCTCATCTATCACCATATGAGGGTCTGCATCGGTATGTGTTATATACTGTATAGTTATTTTTCATCTCCAGTTTATGTCTGCAGTCTTATCATATCCTGACCAATAAAAATTATATTTTATATAAATTACATAAATTATATTCTAACATAGAAAACAGATATTTTAAATTGTAATAATATTTCACTGTTTTTACTGTTTTTGTTTTATCAAATGAATGCAGTCTTGGTAAGAGACTTCTTTCAAAAACATTTTAAAAAACTTACTGGCCCTAAACATTTAAATGGTATACATTCATATATTCAAGTGAATTACAAACAGCTTTCAAATTAAGTTTGTTTGTTTGTTTGTTTGTTTGTTTGTTTGTTTGTTCCTACAAAAATGTGTTTCGTTTTCTGTTCTGTAATACCCAAGACGCATTGAATCTTAAACTAGACAGTTCTAAACCAGCTTTGCAAAATCAGAATTTGTAGATTTGTTCATTTTAATATTAATATTCACAATGGCAACCAATGAATTTGTTGTTATGCTGTGTTGATGGACAAAGACGCTCTCTATCTTTCTAAGTGTCTACTTCCAACACCACATGTTGTGGCCTGGCTTTGCCGTGTGTCTGCCCTAACATCTGTTTGTTAAATGGGATCATTATAAGCATATTAAGAGGTCAGTGGGATCAAGGTTTTGTGTTTAAACAAGTCCATTTCCACAGTCAAATCAAAGCAGAAACACTGCGAGAGGGGAGTTGATAATCAAGCCTGAGGGGATCTGGTAATAGCTCTGAGCCAGGTAGCACAGCCCTCTGAGCTTATTCTATTCGTCACCTTAAACGTTCTGCCAGCGTGTATGCTAATGTACTCACGCCACTGCCTCTAGATCTGACCTATACTGAAGACACAATAAGTGCTGCTCCTTCTATTTTAGACTCCCCCAGTCTTGTTACGAGATCCAGGAATGTCTGCGGTACCATCAGTGTCTACAAGCACACTCATACACATCTTATTTTACACTTTAAATTGATTCCAAGATCTATATGTCTTTGTCATTAAAATTGAACCTGCATGGCACAATCAGAATCAAGTGTAACGGGGCCAAGAAATGTAATCTAATTCTGATTGGATATTCGAAATAAATATGAATCTGGTCACAACATTCTCTATCAGACTGATCACATTTTCCAGTCTTCCCATCTCAATTATATTTCATTATAAGTCTAACTAAGACAGACTTAATGGGCAGAACTACAGGCAGATGTATGAAGGTATAGGTATTGAGGTATTCTGCCTATCGATCCTAAAGTAGCTCCCGTATGCCTGGTCCAGCGGCCCGCATGATGAGCATGCAGGCTCCAGAGGGTCATTTTCAGTGTCTGTAAGAATCCAACCGCACTGCCTCATTGTAAAACATAACAAAAGCAGCTGAAATACAAGCCTGGTCTGTAGCTACCTGTGCTCTATAGCACCACTTTTTCATTAACAACCACAATCCTGCAGCTGAGCCTCAGGGAAAGCCACAATGCAGCCCTCTAACACAAGGGCAAACACACAAGACATGACGCTAGCCTTCAAAAAATAAAAAAGCAGTAAATAAATAGATAAATTGAAGTGGGTTTTTGCAAAAGGGTTGAATGTAAATGGAGAATTGAATGTAACTGGGGTTGTCCAGCGCTCTGTGCAACATTTGGCCTTTTATGTTTGTGGGTTTCTTTAATGTTTTGAAAGACTCCAGCTCCCTTTGTGTGCAGGAAGCTGATTTAGTGCACTAAAGAGTGCTGTGGGTACCTCCGCACATAGGCAGCTAATGTTACATAGTCTAAAATACCCTGTACATATCATACAGTGTGGATCTATAAATGGCACATTAAACAGAAAATGGTCTGTTAACTACGCTGCACTGCAGTGCTGTAGCATTTAGTGATTTTGTGCATCTTTGTGTGCGTGGCACTAGCTTTAGCCTTTGTGTAATTACAGAGTAAAAGTTCAGACTATAAAAACCCTCAATGACACAGGAAATGTTTGACTGTCGTGTCTCGTGACCCCTGGCTGACTGTGATGGAGACCGGCCATATGATTCAATCTTGCAGGGGTACACAGGTTAGAGACGAAATGTTTGATGAATGTCACCTGGCCTTTATAAATCATCTAGATATGTGTTTTTGAAATCTGAGGGTTATTTTAAAGTCAAAGAAACTGATCTAAACCAACATGTGCTAATTTGACGTTAAAGGAAGGATTCTGATGGAGTTCCTTCCCATTCTGTCCATATAATGGTGCCCTCTGGTGGTGGAACTGACTTGCCTCACAACATTGACACAATTAAAGAAAACACACCTCAAAAGAATCTGCTAAGAGGCCATAGTTCTCTACAAACAGACAACAGCTTCTTGGCAAACAAAGCCATTGTGAGCAGACCTCATTTCATGACTGTGTGGAAGGAAATGGAGATGGCTCATTAGGTGTGCTCGCTTTGTAGCAGGGGATCCATCTGTAAAACATGCAGCACACGAGGAAACAGGAAGGAACGATGTGTGGGAGATATTGCGTTGACACATCCTTGATACAGTCTCACTCTCTCTCTCTCTCTCTGTTTCTCATTCCCCCATCTCCTTCCCAAGAGATTTTCTCTCCTGTCACAACCCCGGATGGTCCAGCCACTAGAGGTCAAAGGTCAAATCCTAAAAGAGAAATTAGTTTATTGACGCAATAAGACCTGGCAGTTTATTTGATGTTCCGTCACACAGTGTTCCAACCTTTCTCGTGTTTGCCTCTCCATTTCACAGATCCCACGGGAGGCTGAGAAACAGAAGCGATATAAATGAGAAATCTATCACAGCTGTTATAATGCTTTGAGGTCCCTTGATCCTTCGAGTCCCGATCACATAGTAGCTAATCTGTTTTAGATACCTCATATAGAAATGAGAGAGAACTTGTTATTCGGCGGAATAATAATTAAAACTTTGAACTGATTAAAAATGTTAAAAATGTAATTAGTTAATTGCAGAAATTTAATCACACTTAGTTTAACAAGATGATAGATAGATAGATAGATAGATAGATAGATAGATAGATAGATAGATAGATAGATAGATAGATAGATAGATAGATAGATAGATAGATAGATAGATAGATAGATAGATAGATAGATAGATAGATAGATAGATAGATAGATAAAACAAACATAATTAAACGATTCTCAAATTTACGCAGAACCAACATAAAGGACGTGTGTTTTCATATTTCATACAAGGTCAGTTTTGCAAACACTCACAGATACCAATACTGATACCAATACCTCTATTAAATAGGTTTTCTTTTCCAATATCTGTGGATAAATAAATAATATGTGACCCTGGATCACAAAACCAGTCACATGTCGCATGGGTAAATTTTTGGCAATAGCCAACAATACATTGTACTGTATAGGTCAAAATTATCGATTTTTCTTTTATGCCAAAAATCATTAGGATATTAAGTAAAGATCATGTTCCATGAAGATATTTTGTAAATTTCCTACCGTAAATATATAAAACATTTATTTTTGTAAGTGAATGCAGAACAATCTTGAACATAAATGGACAACTTTAAATGTGACTTTCTTAATATTTCGATTTTTGTGCACCCTCAGATTCCAGATTTTCAAATAGTTGTGTCTCGGCCAACCAAATATTGTCATAACATAACAAACCATACATCAATGGAAAGTTTATTTATTCAGCTTTCAAATTATGTTTAAATCTCAATTTAAAACAATTGACCCATGTGACTATTTTGTGGTCCAGAGTCACATATTAACAATTATAGCCATTCAACACTATTTAAAAAATAAGATTTTTACATTAAATAGACAAACTGAAACTAAATGATTTTTTGTTTATCATTTATAAACAACTTGAACACTACTATATACAAAACTAGAACATTATTTAATAAAATGTATAATAAATATGAATAGTTGAGTTAGATGGTATATGAATGTAAAATTTAACAGACAATCTTACAAAATGAATCAATCAATGTCACAACAAGCAGTTCAGTAGGGAAATATTGAGCTTTTAAATATTTTGGTGTTGGCAAAAACACATCTGCAGTCATTACATTCCTGGAGCACTGAATGAAAAGCGCTTAACCTTGCTGTACACCTACATCTGTTCAATCAGATGAGCAGACATTCAATAAGGTGGAATTCTGCGTAATGACAGTTGATCTAAATGGGGGAAAAAACAGAGAGCCAGTTTAGAAGAGGATGTGAAATAAGAGACCCATTTGTTTTTCAGGTTTGCATATGTGGAAATACACAAGTGTGCATCAGGCACATTTAAGATATAGAGACGGATGTGACAGCTCATTAACACACAATTGTCTAATGATGTGAAAAACAAGGCCTCTGACACTTTACCAAGACTAAGCACATCTCCCCAATAAACACAGACATACTCTCTCTCTCTCACTCTATGTGATAAATGCCTGTGCAAGCAAGTCAACAGGACGATCAATCAGAGGCCAGCCCTCCTTCATCTGGTCAATGGCACTCTTGTTTCTGCTGTGGGAGAATGGCACAACGACTTTACTACTTAATTATGTTGTTAATTGCTGTGTTAAGATTTCTGCAGGAGGTCCCTTAGGTTAGTAATTGAGGGTGGCCGCACCTGCAGACTCCAGGCATGCTGCATTTATTCACAATTCAATAACTTGAGTCAGGCGATAATGATCATCTGCTTTCAAATGCTGTTGCCCTTACTGTTAACCCACTCTCATAGTAAATATTGATTTTCTCCACAGCAAATTGCTTGATTTGTAAAGCAATGTATTTTTAAAGATTTCGTGCCCTCGAGAATTTTGTTGATTAAGATGTTATTTACATTGCTTTTAAAGAATTATTAACACTCACTTTGAAATTGGTGAATTTTAAACAAACATTTGTGGTCAGAAAGTTTTTTCTTACGTTTTCTTATGCTCACCAAGGCTGCAAAATATGTAAAACAATAATATTGTGAAATATTTCATTAGAAATATTATGTAATTTAGAATAACAGTTTTATATTGTAATATATTTTCATATGTAATTTATTTCTGTGATGGCAGAGCGAAATCTTTACTCCAGTCTTTCATGCTTTGGTGTGAAATTTGAATGCAATTGTCAATCCTTTCTGCACTGATGTATTATCTGATTAAACCAATAAATCAAATTAAAGGCACACACCCATTTGCAGGGAAAGGTATGCCACTTTTTAACATACCAGACTTAACAGAACAGCTAAACTTTTTTTTTTTTTTTTTTTGGTCACTTTTATAAAGGAAAGATTTCTCCATCTGCTGATGCTATAAAGAGTCAGTGTGTGATGAATGAATATAATTGAGGACACTGCTGCTGCCCAGCCAGTTACTGCCATAAGTCAGTTGAAACACACTTTTTGCTTCGGGCTATTAACCTAAATATGCCCTAATACGACCACTTCAGCAACGGGCACACTTGACATCCTCTCCATGAAAAAACATGTGGTTTGATTACCTTGCATAGTACAGAAGGAGTAACCTTGCGTTCATCTTGGTATATTTCAGTGGGTTCCCTCCTGTGGTGCTCCAGAACAGCCAATAATTAAACAATATGCGCACAGACTGGTGAATAGCAGGAGCCACTCTCAGCTTTGGGGAGGGATTGGGCATAACTGGGGCAAGGGAGGCCTAGCTGTGTCTACAGCTGGGACTGTAGCAGTTAGCACTCTAAATGCACCATTAACACAAACTATAACATTTGACTGAACCTGCCATGCCCTCCTACACACACATACACACGCTCCATCACGCTCTCTGCCCCATTAACACAAACTATAACATTACAATGAAGAGTTTCACACACAAACACACTATTACACACAGTGTAACCATTACCACAAGCTGTAACATTAGGCTTCGCCAGGCATAATGATTGCACTAAGCCAATAGTGGAGAATGAGCAAGCCAAACTGTGATGTGGCTGTTTGACTTTGTATAACCTGTATCTGGATGAAAGCATTATACAATGCTTTTAAGTTCTTCAAAGTTTGTAATTTATTTTATTTTGAGTCTTTCACTGAATCATTTGATACTTTATGGGTGAATCATTTATTCTACCGATTTGTTCAAAAACACTGATTCATTCAGAAATTAAATAAGTATTTAGGGCCTGTCCTAATACACACTTGCGGTCTTTGCACTGACCACTTGTCTACTTAGATAACGTATTTACAGTATTTGGCCCCAGTGTTAAAGTGTGAAGACTGCAAGTGTGTGCAGAACTTTTGATTACCTGATGATTTTTGATTACCCACTTTGTCACAAACACGAGAGGAGACAGACAGGTTTAGATGCACACAGTGTTTATTAAAAGCAGAGTGGTGGTGGAACAACGGGAACCAGATGATGGTGAGAGGATGCTGACTTGTAGAATGATGATGGTGACTTAGCTGGCGATGACTGAAGTGGATTCTCTGTGCAGGTGACGAGTGAACAGGAGACGATCTCAGGAGAGTAGATTGTTAAGGAGTCTAACATAAAGCAGTGTATACTGCAACGAGACCAGACAATGAGTGAAAGGTGAACGGGGCATATAAAGGGTGTGTTGATGACGGAGTGCAGCGAGACAGGGTGAGTGGGCGGGTCCTGGTGATTGAGTGATGATTGGGGCTGTGACTGTGTGGCTGACTCACAATGACACGTGTAACACTTTACGTTTTACAAACAAATGTAATATATTACAATGTAATGTACGTGTAATTAACAGTTTTACTCGAAGTCTTGTGATTTCAGGCTCTGAAATCAGTAATTCCAGAACATGATGAATGATGGGATACGCTTACCCTACCAGTGTGGATTTAGTGTGTCAAGTAGTACATTTACTTTCTGTTGCTCTCAAAAAGACCACAAGTATGGGTATTTGGAAAGGTCCTTTGAATCACTCACTCCATCAAATCATTTGAAAACACAGAATCATTAAGTGTCATTACGAGAGAGTCATTGAATCATTCACTCAAGCGATTCGTGCAACAATACTGATTAATTCAGGGACACCACTACTGTATTTTGCTTGGAAATGAGCAATGGTTAATGCTACTTTGGCTTTGTTTGGAACCCCTTTTATTGGCAGAGCAAAAATAGACAAAGTAAAGGAACATTCACGCAGAACACGTTTTAGCGTCGAAAAACACGAGACACAGGCATTGGAACAGGTATGTAAAAAACTCACAAAGCCTCAAGATGCGTTTTTTAAAGGTTGAACTTCTTTTAAGTGCAGAGTTTTTATAACGCCGTGCCATGCACGAGATGCTGCAAAAAATTCAAGCACAACGGTCAAAGACATTTGTTTAGCTCATGTTTACATCGAAAAACAAAGAAAAAGCAGCATATAGTGCAATAAATATATTAAATAAAGTATATTAATAGATCACCAGATTCACCTCACATCACCATAGTCCACAAACAGGATATAAGCACATGTAAAGTCAAGTGCAAAAGTTTTCTGGAAGCGAGAAAGAAACAATCAAGCAGAAAAAAAACCTACTGACACAGTGCAATAACCTCTGTTCTCTGTGTCCTGTGAACAGGCTTGCCATTGATTAAAACAGCAAGGTGTGCAATAAAGCGCAGGCGAAGTGCTGGCTCCATATGGCCTCAGACCCCGAGGCTGTGAGCTTGCTCTTCAGCCTCCCCCTGCTCCTTTGCTCCCCTCTCTCCTCTTCCCAATTCTACAGATGGTAAAAACACAATTCAAAGCCCCAACACAATGGGTCCTTGGCAGCAGTTCAACCATTTACTTCAGTAATTAACAGTGCAGATACCACTACAATTATGGGATGGATACTAACTATGTCACCCTGAAAATTAGAGTGAGCAAACGGCTTGTTCTGCGTGATACAGTTGGTGGCTCTACTGTAAAAAATAAATAAATATATATATATATATAAAAGAGGATATTTATAAAAATGCTAAACAACATGCTTGCAGGATACCGTGATTACTTCATAATTAGTTTACATAAGCTTACTGTCAAGCGGTGAAACATAGTAATTAAAGCGTGACAGAAAATCTTTGTAAGTTTAAGAAAAATTTACATTTCAGGCCTATGTGTACTGATTACATATTAAATCAATGCACTGCCAACTGTTAAGCACAAATAAGCCTTACACTGAAGGGTCTATAATTGCAGCAGAACGAAGGGCTTGCCTCACACTGCAGACAATAACTTCAAAGCAAGGCCTTTCGCTTACTCCTCCATAATTACGTCCAAATCCCACTCAAATTATCCTATCGAATCATATTCTCTACAATCATGCTGAATGTATAGGCTACTACATATCTAAAAGGTTTTATGATCTGGACACTCATAAGCCATCAAGCACACTTTTGTATATAAACAAATACACTGCAAACGCAAAATCTAGACAGCTGGGCTGGGCTACTTGAGCCCACAACAGCTCATACTTTCTATTATACTTAGTGTTGGTAGATTATACAATATTTGAAGAGAAAACCTTGTCAATAAAGCTACAGAAAAGCAAAGCAAATGGATCCTTGTAATTTGCAGAAACAACCGGACTCTATACAGCAGGCAGGCCCGATTCCTGGCCACATCACATGTCAATGTCCATGAAGCACTGGTTCTTTGGTGAGTTGTGAGGATCACTGTTGAGTCGAGATGCCTTTAATATAAGCAAATAATCGCAGTTTCCCCTATTAAAACCAGTCATGCTGCAGGATGTTTTGCCACTCAGTCCGACTAAGGCAAGGCAAGGCAAGGCAAGTTTATTTATATAGCACATTTCATTCACAGTGGTAATTCAAAGTGCTTTACAAATAAATTTCAAAGAAATTAAAATAATTACATAGATAATAAAAGAAATAAGAATAATTAAAACAGTTTAGAAAATAAAATACAGTGCAAACAGTCGGACGAACAGTTGCACAGTGCTCATTCAGTAAATGCAAAGCTAAACAGTGGTAATTCAAAGTGCTTTACATAGAAGAAATTAAAATAATCAAAAGAAATAAGAATAATTAAAACCCTATCTGAGATGGAAGTGATTGAGCAGGTTTGCGGTGCCACTGGACCCAATCCAGGGACGTCCTCTGCTGGGGTGGTGTCTCACACCAGTATTGCCCAATGGGGCCCCCATAGAGCACGTTTCACTTTTGCTGTTTTAAACAAACAGCGAACCTCTATACTCTCCATAGTATAGATAATCTTCACTCGCCTCAATCAAGGGACGTCCTCTACTGGGGTGGTGTCTTACACCAGTATTGCCCAATGGGCCCCCACAGAGCACGTTTCACTTTTGCTGTTTTAAACAAACAGCGAACCTCTATACTCTCCATAGTATAGCTAATCTTCACTCGCCTCGTCGGAGTGAAGCTCTCCCGTTCCCCTTCAAAATCTCTTCCAATCAGACAGCCCTAAAAATTAATAAAATCTTCCTGAATCACAGTTTGGAAAATAAAATAATAAAATACAGTGCAAACAGTCGGACGTATTTTAAATCAACCGGTAGCTATTATAGATCTTTCTTTTAAGAGGATCTTCTTACGATTTACATGTATCAACTTTCTTTTCTCTTTCAATCCTCTTACGACTTACATGTATCAACTTTCTTTTCTCTTTCAATCTTCTAACCATCTATCAACTTTCTTTTCTCTTTCAAGGGTGTGTGTCCTTGCGTCAAAGTGACGTCAGTGCATACCCTCTATAAAAATGTAAGGCAAGGCTTAATTTTGTCCATCGGGAATTAAATGGATTGTTTTCCTTTTCTGTTGCTGTGATTGTCACAAACCGCAAAGCACAGACACAAAGGAATTGTCAACACTGGACTTTAGTGAAGAATCGTCAGGAGGACGCAAAAAGAAGTAAGAGATTCAATTGGTAACTTCTCATTTGCAGGACAGGAGATGGATACAGCATGACTGGCAGTAGATCCAAGAAGGCGAGAAAGGTGAAGATGATGATTGCCACAGGGAAAGGGTAAGCGAGTCAGGTAAGTCAGACACTTGTTCCAGGGACTGGGAACGAGTGGGAGGAGCTGAGGAATCTGGTGCTGGCATAGAGGATGAGTTTGTGATAGTGATCTCATGTGAGTGACAGATTGCGGGAGGGGAGAGGTTAATGTCCCACATAATATGATGATAATGATGTGCACAGACAAATCATTTAAAATATAAACACGGCAATGTTCCATAAATACATGATTTGTCCACTTTGATTACGTGATGAGTTTAATTCCTTAGGCCCAGGCAAGGTTTGGGGGACTTATGAGAACTGTAATATATTGTTGTTGGTAAATTACAAAATGACTCAATGTAAAGCATTTTAAAGGGATAGTTCACTTTAATTTTAAAGTTTAAAATTTTAAAAACCTTGTTTTCTCCTCTAAGCTTGCCATTTGAGTGACTGCCCCCTAACATCTGTGGCAATAACTGATAACAGTTCGACCTGTTTTTCATAAGCTCTACACACCTTCCAGCTCTCCACGGAGACGTGATTAGTTACTTCACCAGAATGCACCATCAGCAGTATTATTCTCTCATAGATTCAAGTCAACACAAATGAACAGCCATTTTTCAAGACAGAGGCCAATTGCACGTAATCCAGCGACAATCCTAGTATAAATATAATGTCAATATTCACAATCAAACACCACAGCACAAACTACAGCCTGTTAAACAACTACATTTCGGGTAATGCTGTTCTGTCCTATGGAATGCATCTATACCCGATGGAAAAGGCACATTACACAAGACCATACCCTTGTGAAAAAAAAGTGCACTTTAGTGTACTTTTATAAAGTGTACTTATTACACAAATAATATACTTTAAAAGTATACACTTAAGTGTGAATTAAATGCAATCTTTTGGGCGCACTTAATGCACATTAAGTATAATTAATTTCAAATTTATTACATATTAAGTTGAAATAAAATGCAATAAGTTGCCATTAAGAGTGATTTTTTGGAACAACTTAAGTGGGACTTTAATACAACTTTATATCTACTTTCATAATTGCTTCTAGTGTCTTTAAAATATACTTAAAGTGCACTACACAATATACTGACACGCAATTAATGTGAACTAAAATATACTTTAATGTCAGTTAAAAATACACTTAAGTGTGAATTAAATGTATTGTTTTGGGCGCACTCAATACACATTAAGTATAATTAATTTCAAATGTATCACATATTAAGTTGAAATAAAATGCAATAAGTTGCCATTAAGAGTGATTTTTTGGAACAACTTAAGTGGGACTTTAATACAACTTTATATCTACTTTCATTACAGCTTCTAGTGTCTTTAAAATATACTTTAAGTGCACTACACAATATACTGACACGCAATTAATGTGAACTAAAATATACTTTAATGTCAATTAAAAATACACTTAAGTGTGAATTAAATGTATTGTTTTGGGCGCACTCAATGCACATTAAGTGTAATTAATTTCAAATGTATCACATATTAAGTTGAAATAAAATGCAATAAGTTGCCATTAAGAGTGATTTTTTGGAACAACTTAAGTGGGACTTTAATACAACTTTATATCTACTTTCATTACAGCTTCTAGTGTCTTTAAAATATACTTTAAGTGCACTACACAATATACTGACACGCAATTAATGTGAACTAAAATATACTTTAATGTAATATCCATGTACATCGTTCGTTATATAATTAAATACATTTATAATTAAAACATTTTATAATAAAGTTGTAATTTAGTACATTTCAAATTTTAATAAAAAAAAAAATCTCTTAATAACCTAGTTACAATCAAAAGAAACACTATACATAAACACAAACAGTTACAACACTTTAACTCCTTTAGAAAGAGTCTGGAGGACAATGAAGCTTATATGCACAATCATTTTCTTCCTCAAATACAAAGGTACCTAAACATCACAGAAAACATTATGCATTTTTACATTTTCAGAAAACATTCTGTATGATATATAAAATTGTTTTTGTTTCCATGTAATTTACTGGTACTACTACTTTTGGGGTAATTTGGAATTTGGTCCCCATAAAAAAACATACACACACACACACACGCACGCACACACACCTAATATTAACAAAGATGAATAAATACAGTAAATAAATTGTTCATTGTTAGTTCATTTTGGCTAATGTATAAACTAATGTTAGCAAATGAGACTTAATATTAAAGTAAAAATATTAAAGCTCTTAAACCTTTACTAGCACCAACAGGACCAAATGGTTTCTTCTAAAATCTTACTCAATTACAGTGAATGTAAGTTTGTCTAAAAACAAAAAACAAAACAAAATCTGAAGAACTCCAACGGCATAAAAACAAGAAAACCAAAATCGTTTGTCACCAAATGTTTTGAAGTTGTTGGAAAGTGCTGTTTATGTCTATGTCCCAGAAGCTCTCCAGAGTATATGTGAATGGAAATGTTCCAGAGAAGCAGGAAAGTCAGAAAAAATACCTTGAAGAAAGAAAACAAAAACAGAAGGAAAACAATTGTTTATAAAAACAGATCCAGTCCATTATTATATTTGGCTCAATTGAATGAAAGTGATAGATATACAGTTGCGCTTTAAAGTTATACACCTTGCAGTATCTGCAAAATGTTAATAATTATAGTAATAAGAGGGATAACAAAAAATTGTGTTCTCTTTTTATTTAGTACTGCCCTGATGAAGCAGTTTATTCATTGACCCAATCAAATCTGTCAATACATTTTCGTCATAGTTGTCGTCATTTAAAACTGGTTTTTATTTAGTTATCGTCTCGTTTTCGTCTGTGAAAAAATGTCGGTGACGAAAATAATGATACAAATTATTCGTCATTAGTAACATTGCAAGATGGCTGTGGATGAACACCAGTTGTTTGAAACAGCTTTGGCCGCTACAATGAACGAGTTAGACTTTTATCTAAAAGAGGAACCGAAGACGGTGCTCGAAACGTTCCTTTGTAAGAAGGATGTTTTTACTGTTTTGCCGGCAAGAGTAATCTACCAGTTAGCTCCGCTGGTAGCTAGGCGTATGGGGCTTAGTTGTGATTGGTCGCACTAGTATTATCCAATTGCGTGCAGTGAGATTTTCAAATACATGCTTGGTGCCGCCCCTCGAATTGGGTGATTTATATTACTCAATGCCAGACCCTTAATCTTTTGGATTTGGGTCTGGATTTCCAGGCTAGCAGTTCCTGGATGTTAAAGTTGAATTTGCTGTCCAATTCGAACCACTGAATTTGCGAAGCGGAAACATTTTTTTGACCGAAAATCACCTGTTAAATATTATAGGTTGTATTTTTAAACAATTTGAATATTTTTGAAGTAAAATATTAAAGGTGAATATGGATTATTGGATTTTTAATAATGAAAATGGGTTTGAAATGTTTTTAATCAAAATATTCACAGCTTAAATTTCAACCCAATGCAAGCCCTAAAAATACAATGCATTAAAATGCAAGCATAGTTAATGCAATGCATTTTTTTTTTTCAAATAGTGCAATTCAACAGGCTTTTTTGTTTCAAAAACATTTGCCATTATTTTACTTCCATACCCAAGACCCATGCAAACGTTTCCTCATCTTGGCTTGTAAGTTTCAGCTTACTGCGCAAATCTTCATGAAGGATGTTCCTGTATTTACTGGTACCACGGTTGACACAGCAATTCTGCGGCCCTCTTCCTTTGGTTTGATACCTGTAAAATATATGATGATTATAGGGGCATCTGTAAATGCACAGGTGGGAATTTATTACTTACAAATGGAGAAGATTTAAAGTATTTAAAAGCTATAGGGATAGTAAGTGACGTGATAGCAATGTTTCAGCTTGATCAGGGTGTGCTGTCTGTGCAACAATTCATGACAAATTATGTAATGTTAACATCACCTCATCAATAAAGGCCTGTGATTCCACACCGCTTGCACTGTATCTCCAATCACAAATTAACTGATCCTGCAAAATGAACGTGTAACTCAAGATAAGCACAAAAAAATAACATATTCCAAAACAAATAGTAACTGAACAACTCACTCTTCAAATGCAAAAATAAAAAAATAATGCTACATTACAAGCATTATTTCTAGAGTGATATATTAAATATTTATGGTGGTTATAACATTGATTATATGTATTAAATGTATATAAATGTCTTCGAGTGTTACAATATTGGATCTGTATTTAGCAAATTTGTCATTTAGTAATGTTTAAATGATTTAAAAAGTCGGTTTAATTAAATTATATATTTTTTCAGCAGCCAAATTCGTCGAACACACCCACACGCGAACATATTATGATGTAAGAAATTATTAGAATGCAATCATAGATAAATTATTGAAAACCTGATTAATTTACCTCCCGAGTCTATTGCGTCTGTCTGCGATGAAAATAATGTAATGTGTTACACTCTTAATCGCAATAACAACTGCCATGTTACGCTGAAAATGTAAAAATAAAGAAAGCATCAAGATATACTTACTTGACTCATTATTGCAGTATAACGTCTCATCTGTAATCAAACGTGGCGTTCTCTTCCTGATTGCGCAGCTTCAGTTTCCTTTCCTCACGAATCGCGATTACAGAAACATAACAGTGCATTTTTCAAACTCTAGTGAAGTAGTGCGTCATCGTGACGTAGTATTTCTAGCGCATGCGCATTAAATAAAGTTAATATATTTCATGCATGGTTATATTTCAGCTTTTTAATTTCTGTTCAAACTCATTGTGTTGTAGACTCTGTAAGTTCACAAAACTTGATTCATTCACCTAACTAAAAGTCAATCATTTTTATAGTGTAGTGTAGTCTAATTTAAATTAAATGTATTTTAACTGAATTTAAATGCAATTTAATTTTGTTTAGATTTGTTTAACTTTGCTCACAACTAAATGTGTTTAATTTACTTAGATCAACATAATGATATTAAAAGTGTTCTCTACACAGATGTAAAGTACAATACATTAATATTACATTAAGAACTCCTCTCATAAATTACATTTTATTGTCAAATATTATGTAGAAAACTGACACTTTTAATTGAGTTCATAGAGCAGAAGCTGGTGATAAAAATGTCAACAATAAGTTGTACTGGAGTATACTGTATAAACAAATGTATTGCAGTTTAGAGGAAAAATACATTTCAAGTGCATTAATGCACACAATATATTATAGACTAAACACATTTAAAATACATCAACAAAATAATGTTGGACAACACACTTGAGTTGAAATTAAAAACAATTATTTTCCATATTTTCCATTAAAATTATTCTTTTATTTAGTATATTAGTCAATACATCAAAATAACTGTTTAAGTAAAACTTAATTAGACATTATTACAAAGTGCCTTTTTAAAACATGCACTTAAGTGTGTTTATAAATATTGTGATGAAAGTGTACTTACTTTAAGTTAAACTTAATTAGACATTATAACAAAGTGCATTTGTAAAAAGTGCACTTAAGTGTGTTTATAAATATTGTGATGAAAGTGTACTTACTTTAAGTTAAACTTAATTAGACATTATTACAAAGTGCATTTGTAAAAAATGCACTTAAGTGTGTTAAGAAATATTGTGATGAAAGTGTACTTACTTTAAGTTAAACTTAATTAGACATTATAACAAAGTGCATTTGTAAAAAGTGCACTTAAGTGTGTTTATAAATATTGTGATGAAAGTGTACTTACTTTAAGTTAAACTTAATTATACATTATTACAAAGTGCATTTGTAAAAAGTGCACTTAAGTGTGTTAAGAAATATTGTGATGAAAGTGTACTTACTTTAAGTTACACTCAATTAGACATTATTACAAAGTGCATTTGTAAAAAGTGCACTTAAGTGTGTTTATAAATATTGTGATGAAAGTGTACTTAATTTAAGTTAAACTTAATTAGACATTATTACAAAGTGCATTTGTAAAAAGTGCACTTAAGTGTGTTAAGAAATATTGTGATGAAAGTGTACTTACTTTAAGTTAAACTTAATTAGACATTATTACAAAGTGCATTTGTAAAAAGTGCACTTAAGTGTGTTAAGAAATATTGCGATTAAAGTGTACTTACTTTAAGTTAAACTTAATTAGACATTATTACAAAGTGCATTTGTAAAAAGTGCACTTAAGTGTGTTAAGAAATATTGTCATTAAAGTGCATTCCCTTTAAGTACACTTAAGTGGTATTTAATTTGAACTATATTATATTATCTGCAAGTGCACTTTTCAAAAAGTATACTTTTATGATATTAAGCACAAAAAAAGTACGCTTTCAATACAATTAAGCACACTTATTTTTCACAAGGGTATGCTGCCAAAGTTCCAACAGGGGCCGCATTACCATCTAATTCTGCATCGCAGGAAATGAAGGAATCATTGCTGGCATTGAGTCTGATTAACTCTGCACGACTCCATCAATACCCCAGTGAGCTGGTCTGCTTCTCTCTCCACAGGTGAGCGCTGTGTTCCCATTCCCAACAACAACACACAGACAGGCATAAGTGTCCATCTATCTCCAGAGGTGAGGAGGAATTGTACGATCTGCAAACGATCTTACAAGATGATCTCCTGCATGAATAATAAAAATAATTGCATTTAGAGGAGAGAGAGAGAGAGGAAGCTACTGCTGCTACTGAAATACAAATATGCCATTTTTGTTATGCCAATAAAGCAGATTGAGCAACAATCGAGAATGCTTGGATTTAAAGGAATAAATGTAATCAAATTATCAAATTAGCACTAATTAACATTAGGGTGCTGAGTCTAACTATTAAAGCTCACAAAAGACCACAAAAAAAAAAAAAACAGCTCAAGTCAACTTCTTAATTATTCTTGTGCATGCAGCATTTCCAAGACTCGTGCGCCCTAAGTGCAGATAAAGACACCATCTGCTGGTAATTAGAGCTAAATAATATCAGACATTATAGCTAATCATTTTGACTGCAAATTTGATTAAAACCTGTTTATAAATCTGGATGGTTTTTGTTTTTCTACACAAAGGGTCCGTGTGTTGTGAAACCATAGTCGGGGAAAAAGCAACACATTAAAACAGACTGATTATTCTTTTCCATAAACCTTGGGAAACATATAAACATAAAAGGAATAACACGCCCAGTCCTAATCTTTTATAGCTCATTTGCGTTAAATGAGAAGGAATTACTGTGTATCACTACGGCCTGCTGCAACAGCAAGGCATTGGCCTTAATGGCTTTTTATTAGCTTAATCTCCAAATTAAATGGTGTTTGAAGCTGAAGACGCTCTCTTTTCCACACTGTTATTACCCCCATCATCATGAACCCATTTTCCTGCCGAGACCAATTTGAATAAGACGAGAAGGCTGCCTCAAATCTGTGATGGCTGTGTGTGTGTTTGTGTGATGGACCTGCAGGCGAGAGAGAAAAAGAGAGAGATCCATAATGAGGGATGCTGGGGAATTGCCCTCCTGGAAGACCTGATGTGTTTCCAGTTGGATGCCAGCTGCCAGAAATCAAGACAAACACTGATCATTGACAGGAGGATTAACACAGCTACGCACAGACATACACACCTCAACACGCCGGCGCACCGAGATCTTATAACGGGCAATGCTTAAAGCAAAATCTGCATTAATTAAATCAGTTACAGGCTTTCAAACATCTTCAACTCATATATTCAATTAGTCAGCAACATGGTGTAGCTAGCAGGGAGACATTATGGGTGTAATTAACAACGTATTAATGTGTAAATGAGACAAAGCTCTCACTCCCCCTTTTATCGTAAGAAATTCACATATACTGTATAAGAGTAAATAAATACATATTTGACTACAAATATGTTTGCACCATATACTTGTATTATATTGGGTTTCCTCAACTATAGGCACTTTTTGCTCTGTGAACTTAAACTTTTTAGACTCTCTCTACAGTTTATTTAGTTTGTCTATTAACAGTGGCAATACCTGTACCAGGAGAATTCTGTAATTGTTGTCATTCTGCCAGAGTGTCATTCCCAACTTATCTCAAAATATTTATTTAGTTTGATAACATTCTGTGATGGAAATTACATTTTCAATATATATGTATAGCTCAACAGAACCTGCTTGACACACGAGAACAAACCTCATTGGGTCTTACGGAAGCTCAAACTTGCTGCGTAACACACAAAAATGAACCTCATTGTTTCCCTCGCATCAAGCAAGCTTCCATTTACCACAACTGATGTGTGAGTTGATGAATGTTTATATGTAAATTAAAGCCTAATTTAAATCTATTCATCGTATAAAGCGATGGTGTGTCTTCGGAAATGTTGGACTAAACCGCTCATGGATTAGTTTTACAATCTCTTTATGAATTTCCAAAGCGTCAAAGTGTCAGTAGAAAGGTCTCAGATTTCATCAAAAAGATCTTAATTTGTGTTTCAAAGATGAACGAAAGACTTACGGGTTTGGAACGACATGAGGGCGAGTAATTATCGACTAACCCTTTAAGTTGACAGATAACAGATAACCTAGCGTTGTGAGCCCGTTGAAACTGATCTAAACCAGGTTGGATGGTTTTGTCAGCTCTAAAAACTTTGAAAGATTGTTCAATGGCTTTATGCAACAGGCCTTAGAACTAAGAACCACAACGAAACATCCAACAAAGGACAACACCATGCGGCCTGCTTACAGAGTAGGTTTAGAGTTGACAAATCCATATAAAAATATAAATATTTGTATGTACGGCCTTCCATACTAATGTGTCATGTGCAGCGAACAGCCAATCACACAGAACAAAGATGGAGAGCGTTAGTTTAATTCACTTCTCGCGAGAGAGACAGCGCACTTTACTTCTTTGTTGGAGATAAAGAGATCGTTTCGAAAAAATTCATGAATTTAAATGCCTTTTCCAAGGGAGGGATTAACACTGCTGCTGCAGCGAGAGATTGGGAAGGCAGCTCAACTGAATTTAAATAGGTCCACAAAGAGTTCATAAGAACCCTCGTAAGCTTGGTCAGTTTAAAAGCTTTATAGTGGTCCAGTTTTGCAATCTCTAACCCTGAATAAAACCTGCTCCGGAGCATGTTAGTCATGAAGTGTAAATTACCGCGGTGAATGGCGATGACCACCACTAAAAACATCTCTGTTTACTCCTCATCAAAGTAGATTTTTTTTTCCCTTTTGCGTTCCGGTGAACATCAAGATGACTTTGAAAGAGATGGCTTTGAGACCTATTGAGCTACTGATGGACATGACTCGTGTGTACTTTGCCTGGGTCGTGACCATGCGGAAACAGCGATGGAAGGGTCTGATTCCACCTACTGTGAAGAGATAAACATTAGGACCCTTCACCTCTGTATTGCCATTGAAAGGGCCTTTAGAGAGAGAGGATTGGTCACAGAGTCCAGTCCCAGAACCGATGGCATCCCATAGCAAGGCAAACAAGTGCCAGCCGCCGGGGACAACAAACTGCTGCGCATTTTCACTTAGCGAAGGAAGAGTTGTTCTCCTCCTGCCGAGCCAACTGGACGAGTGGTTAAGCCAAGTTTCCCCCCATTGAAGAAGCGGTAGCGGCACTCCTTCTTAAACCTAAAAAAATTTGCTCAAACTTACCTAGGTAGCAACTGAAACCGGCTTCATGCAACAGGCCTCTGACATTAAACAGAAGAAACACTGGGGATTAATGCTACATTTTAGACAGCCCCGAATTTGGATTTTGTAATTTTTGGGGGGAACTTGTACTTGGAAATAACGTCTGGAACACCACTGAAAGTCGGACATTCATATCTATAAAAAATAACCTTATAAAATTCATACACTACACGGATGAGTATGGTGAATAAGTACATTGTGTATAGTGCGTCATTTGCAACTATTTGCAATATTTGGGATGCAACTAAACACACAAAGGGTTAAACAGGGACATGTGTACGCCATACTATGTATACATAGATTCCACTTTCGACCACTCCAGATACGTTAACATGCCCACCAAAAGCAAAATGCAAAGCTCAGTGTGTTGTCACAACTTCTGAAATTTAAATTCCTGAAAAAATGTGATAACCTTTCACAGGTGAGAATGTGTTAGTTTGTGTTTTTATATGTTTTTATATGTATTAATATATTATAAACTGTGGTAACTTTTTAATGTCGTGTTACTGTAGCTGACACCTTCGTCTTGTTGTATTGTGTTAGTTTAGAAAAATCATCTGATGAACTCTATTTCATATATGCATCTAACTATGGTTACAGACACTCAGTCAACTTGCTCTCAAATGTTCACAGACCGGCTTTGACCGTTTCAATATGGCGGACGGCTTATCTATAACCTCAAATAAAAGCAACTAAAGAAACTTTGTGCATTCTCATCGATGCCCCACAGTGATATTTAACCAGTTCTTAAGAAACTTCAAAACAGGCCCATTGAAATGGCTGCTACTGATGTATCTATGGGTGTAGGCAGGCAATGAGTAGTCATGGTAACAAACGAGGGTAACTGTGGAAGATAAAAAGGCACAAAGCAAACAGGAACTAAGTACATGAAGTGAACACAGAAACAATGGGAACAGAAAAAAACTTTCATAAAACATAAAAGTCCTTAAACACAAGACAGGGAAACACACATACATAATCATGACACTGGTCTGGGATGGGGTAAAAATATAAAATATACACATAAAAGGCATTTGACAAATAGAAAATAAATAAATAAAAAGTTTAAGCCAGTTTTAATGTTTTAATAATAATAAAACAAAATAAAAGTTTGAGACAGTTTTAATGTTTTAGAGAGAGAGAGAGAGAGAGAGAGAGAGAGAGAGAGAGAGAGAGAGAGAGAGAGAGAGAGAGAATAAGATGAAAGCAGAGTTGCAATTAAATCTGATTTATTTCTCATCAATGGCACTCCATCCAAAACCCAAGAAACTATTTTACTTCACGTTAAAACGTTTCTCTAAAATCCAGAGATCCACCTGTTATGAGATTTGAGTTATTACAAATATTTTGTTATTGCACAACATAACCGATCAAAATTTTAAAATTACAATTTGACCGATCAATAACATTAATCAAATTAAATGACACCGAATGGTGTGTTTTTCTTCTTTTTGCACTCTAGAACATAAAAACGTCTGTGATGCTGACAAGAGGACAACATGACATGACAGCACAACTAGAACAGCACAAGCTCCTCAGTGCTTCATTAGTACCCAGATGCTGCTCCTCTCCTCCCTGCAGCTAAACTGCTTTGACAGAGAGATACCACACAAATTTGGAATGAACAAATTGGCTTGAGACTTCGCTGTCAACATTTGGTAAGTTAATAACAGTGAAGAAATTATTTTGTTTCTCTCCACATCAACAACTGTTGCTTTGATTGAAATCCATCTGTCTACATTAAGTCTGCACATTACCATGACCCGAACAAAGACCCTCAAAACTGAAACCAGCCGTGAGATTAGACCCTACAGTATCTACCATTAATCTATCAATCCAATGTCAACAATCTTAAAGGGATTCTCCACCCAAAAATGAAACTTCTCTCATCATTTACTTACCCTCATGCCGTCCCAGATATGACTTTCTTTCTTCACAAAGAAAGATTATTGTAAAAAAAATCCATCTCTGTGAGTCTGTGAGTCTTTTTCTTGAGGCGTGAGGGTGAGTAAATTATGAGAAAAATGTTGGTGTGGAATATCAATTTAAGCTGAAAAAACAAAATAATACTTTTAAACATGTTTTAAAAATATTGAATCCAGCATTGGAGATTTGTTTCTGTATATTTTAGCTAAGGTAATAATATCCAGTACATAATAATGTCAGCTCAGCTGGTATATATATATATACTTATATATATATATATATATATATATATATATAAAAGAACTAAGGTCTGTTCAGTACTTCACATAGCTTAGTGTGCAGGCATTTGTGCAGTATACACAGTTTATATAATGATAGCAACTATATATTCAAATATAATGGCAATGATTGGCCAAAACAATCAAGAAACATTTAAGAGATCTATTGTTGTAAACATGTAATGAGAAATGCATGTTTTTTTCTAGTATATAAGGTATTGGATAACCTGACACATTCTTAAATAATAAAAAGCCATGAGAATCTAAAGAGTCAAAGACCACAGGTCACTGCGAGACCTTGTGAGAGCATTGATAGTGATATCATTTGGTCTTGAGACACGACGTGAAGAAGATCAAGACTTCAGTTCTACTACAATCAAATACTGCAGTAAATGACCAAGGTAAGTGTACACAGTGCACATGAATGGTCAGACTGAAAGGTTAGATTATTAACCTGCTGCCCTGCCTCACTCACATGGTTCTCACAGCCATCAACCAGTACAATAACCACTAGTGGTCTGAGCGCTCAATAGATTGCTGGAGTAGAATGTTATTAGTAATGGGTCGCTGTCTTGATTTCTGTCCCACTCAAATGGCTACTCTTCATTGGGCAGGGATTGAGCGGTCATTAATCAGGAGCTTGGCAGCTGCTGGACTAAAACTAAAACTGTTAGATTTGCAGTCTGTGCAACAGGGAGGGGATTGCTTTCACAAGCATAGTCAATAGGCCTTTTCCACAGTCCACGTGACGTCACATACTTGTCAATGGACCGTTGGTAGGTTTCATAAAACAATCAAACTTAGTTTAACTTTACAATAAACACATTTTAAACCACTTTATAGCTTGTATAACAGTATCTGAAGGGGTAAACATTAGGTAATTATAAGGGCAAGTGTTCATAAAGAAAGATGAGACATGCACACGTTCAGGTTATTGAAGTTCAAGCCCAGTTTTTAAGCTAGTTTTATCTATAACATTAGTGTTTTCTTTGCTTTCTTTCTGCAATCTCCAATTTATCTTTCAATACATTTTCAGACAAAGTGACACTACAGTCTTAAATGTTTTATAGTAATTATTTAAACTGCATACAAATCAGTTGACCAAAACTAGCATGATTTAACTCCACATTTAAGATATTTAAGCCAGTGGTTTCTGGGCTGGAAAGATTTCTTCACTCAATTCATTTAAAACTGATTTTAAACCTGATCGGACTGAATATGAACATGTAAGCAAAGCATAACGTGAGCTTCTGGGTAACTTTTCCTTGGACTGATGCAATTTAAGATACTAAATAATGCTGACTGTATTGTATTTATACAATTGTAAGGCAATGTGAATGGCTTAGGTAGGCATACTCCAATAAAATGTGTCCTTACATTAATTTAGAAAGCATAAAAGAATCTTTAATTTGTCATCCCTGAAATGGTTGGACAAGTCTAAATGAGCGGTTGGTGATCAAAACAATGGAGATGAAAATCATCAATAATTCCACCCAATATAACACTCCAATTGAAACTTCACATGAACATTGAGGTGTGAAAAGGGCCTGTGGTGTGCTGTGAAATGCATTAGGCTAAATTAGTTGTTTTGAAATGAACAGCTTAAAAAACTGTAACCACCAATTCGCAAAAATGCACCTTCTTTAAGTTAATGCGCTCAAAAGAGAACCCTGAATTTTTTTTCAAAGAATTTGGACAACATCAAAGCACTAATCGTGTGGATTTCGTGTGTTTATTGTCTGTGTGATCACAATCACATACTCAATTTAAAACGTTTCTACCTGAAAGAGCAGATCATTTAGCATCAGTCCTGTGAATTCCACTCAATTTTGGTGTGCGAAGCTCTTTTCTTTTAACAGTAAATATGCCTACATCTAACACACGTGATAGTCATACGATCCTGATAATTTTGCTTTACGCTGAGTCTCATTTTCTCTGGCGACCGAGCCGAGGTCTTAAGCAGAACAGGTGTTCATGGTTTTAAAGAGAAACAGAGAGTATGCTATATCTTTGTCGCCGACAGAAGGCTTGAAGGGAGAACTGCTGGCCAGTAACACAGATACGCATCGCCCGTTGGGCAGAGTTCCAGTGCGCGGCAGTTGGAGACGAGCGGCCCTGTCTTCTCTTCTGTCCAGAGACAGCTGTGACGCAGCAGTGCGTAGCGCCGCAATCAGGTGTGAGTGAGTCACCTGAGAGGAATGCTGATGGAGGGACAATCTGACGGAGAGAGAGATACAGACACACTACTGCAAATTGAGACCTTTAAGAAGATTCATTTGTTTAACAACAAAGGTAGTGGCTGTCACCAACGATCATGATGCTGTCAGCCTGATGAGAGAGAGGATGGTGTTCAGTTTATCAACTCTGTCAGTCTTTTATCAACATCTGTAACAACATCTTTCATAGTACAGCAGGCCTAACGCTAAAGCACTATTATACAATAATAAAGACTTCCAGTCTGTATTATGCCTATAGGCCTATGTTATGATTATAGGCCTAATAGGGTCCTTCCTCCTTTTAGTCTTTTTGTTTGGACTATTCATCTCATTTTAGTGCTATTAGATGTGTTAGATGCTATACGCAATTAGTTTACCCTGCACTTTTAACTGTTTTTTTTATTATTATTTTGCACTAATGTTTATATGTTTAATTTTAGGCCTACATTTGCTGTTAGTTCACTGTAAAAACAATTGCTGCGATTATTTATCACAACTTAAAATCCAACATTGTTTCAACTTTGAAAAGTAAGTGTTCATGCTTGACTTAAAATATTAAGTTCAGTTAACTTTAGTTTAGTTAAGATGGATATTTAAGTTAGCTCAACAAATGTTAAGTTGTTATAACTAATCGCAGCCACATTTTTTACAGTATTGTTTTGTCATCTGATTTTAGCTTTATCATCACCTTTATTCATTTTCAAACAAAAATATTGTTTTTAGGTATTGTTGAAAACAAATGCCTCATTTCCCCTATATTTAGGCTATATATGCAGGCCTAGGCCTATAGCCTACTTAGGCTACCTTATATAGAAAGTAGCAGAGGATTAATTAATATCCCATAAGACATAAAGTGAAAAATAATGTATTCGAGTGTTGTTAAACAAATAAAATGCATAAATAAACAAACTTCCTTATCTGTCTGTCTTTTTTGTTTGTTTTGTTTTTTACCTGAACGTCCTTTAAGTTTTCCGCCATTTTTATTGACGTCTAATGACGTCTGACCTCTATTCAGCTCCCGCGGCCTTAAGGAATAATAAAGTGTTCAGTTCTCAAAGGCAGTAAGTTAGCCTACGCATTTTCAGGAATCTCAGTTTACACCCACGAGTGCAAAAAAAAAAAAAAAGTAAAGCATTTACTTATAGAAGAATATTCTAAATGGAATTCAATAGAGTCTAGGAACCTATAGATGAAGCCCAGAAACTAATCTAGGGTTTTTTCCACAATAGACCAGGTGTGAAGTGTTTTGGTTGAATTAAAAAAATCAGAGGCATTTAAACGATGATTGACGGTGATTCAACAGCGCAAACAAACTTTCCCCGTGTGACTGCTTCAGTCAACATGTACACTTGTAATTGCGAAATGTGGTGATGCGTTTCTCTCGTTTGCCCACAGAGAGCGCTAGCGCGAAGGAAATAATCCACTGGACTACTATATGCATCTAACCTGAAATTTGGAAGGGGGAAAAAAAACTAAGGGAACAAACACCGCTGCCTCATGAACCCGAAACAAACCTTGACACAGTGCCCTACACATTCGAGAGGCTGTGAATCATTCATGAGTGTTATAGGTTTTGACCTTCAAACCTGTTAATTTTTCAGCAGCAGAGCTAGGTTGAGAGTTTAAGCAGCTAAACTCCTTGTCTGGTGTCTGTCTGATCCACTAGAAAGGTATAGTTTTTTTTTTTTTTTTTTTTTTACCCTTTATTTAATCAGGATAATCTCCATTTAATAAAAAAAACTCTTTCACAGGAGTGTCCTGGCCAAGAATGAGCAACAGTTACAATCATAAGATCAAAGTAACAAATCAAAAAAATAAAACACTTAAAGGGTAAGTTCGGTATTTTACACTTAAAGCCCTGTTTACAGATCGTATCTGATGAAATAGAACGGTTAAGATTAAAATTGGGACACAGGCTCCTGAACATTTAAAATGTTCCATATACACCAGAGTTTGTAATTTCAATTTAATTTGGAGTAGATTCCATTCAAATCGAGCTGCATACTGTACATAAAAGCCCTTTTTCAGAAATGGAACAGAAAGAGTATAACAATTTTGAGACCGGAGGGAATATTTCCCAACACTTTTCTGCCCAGAATAGTTTTATAAATAATTAGGTAACAGTGCATTTTCCTTCTAATGGACAGAGAGGGCCAGGCTATTCTGTTAAAGTGCAATGATGAGTTAAAGGTTTACAATCTGATATAAATGATAAACGACATCCAAAGAAGAGAGAAGATGAGAAGGAGCAAATTGATATCACCACATCACCGTAATCAAGTACAGGCAAAAAAAGAAGTAACCTCTACTTACATTAAATGAAAAACAAAACTTGTTTCTAAAATAAAACCCAAGCTTTATTTTTTTTCTTTAATTTGTAGTTTCTTTAATAATAGTTATGAGAGAGCCAAAATATATTTATACTCGTTTACTAACTCAATCACACCTTGTAAAGTCTGGAGAGGAACAAGATTGTCTACTACCTTTTTCGAGCTTGAAAATAACATAAGCTTGGTTTCACCAGCATTAAAAAGACGTTTTAGTGTATGAAGTGACTGAATGACATCAAAAGCCATTTGATGCGTAAGCAAGGCTTGCTGTTTAGGTGCCCCACAATACATGACAGTGGCATCTGCATAAAAGTGAAAATTTGCCTCCTGAATATCACAATCAAGACTATTTATGTAGATAGTAAATAAAAGAGGCCCCAACACAGATCCTTGGGGAAGACCTTTTATAATCTCCAATAGTCCTGAATGTTTACCTTCAGCCTGAACACATTGAGTTATTTCACTTAAATCATTTTTAAACCAGAAAATAACATGATTTGATAAACCAACACTCTAGTCTATGCAACAATATTTCATGATCCACTGTGTCGACAACAGCCTTTGATAAATCAATAAAAAGGGAAGCGCAATAATCACGTTTATCCACTGATCCCACAATATCATTTAAAACTTTCAGAACGGCTGTTGTGGCACTATGTTTTTTTTACGAAACCCTGATTGATTATTAGATAGAACTTTGTTTACATTCAAATAACAGGTCAACTGGTCACTAATAAAACTTTCTAAAATGTTTGATAGGACACAAAGCTTTGAGATTGGCCTATAATTATCTAATATAGTGGGATCTCCCCCCTTTTAAGGGAACAACAAAAGCTGAATTCCAAATTTGCAGGACAACACCAGTATCTAGTGAAAGATTAAAAAGATAAGTTAAAGGGGTTGAAATAATATCAGCTGCTAATTTCAAATACAGGTTCCACACAATCAGGGCCTGGGGATTTATTAGATGCGGCATAGCAACATTTGCCTCAAATGATTTATGTAATCGCGGTTCAGAAGAATGCTAGAGCCTCCCTGCCCTTAGGATGCTTTGAACAAAGAGAGTTTTCATATTTCAGCAAGGAGAGAATAAAAAGAAAGAAAGTGCATTAGGTAACAGGCCAGGGTCGCCTTACCTGTCTCCATGCCAATGCACATTTTACAGCATTGTCATGATAAAAAAATAAAAATGCAGAACTTAACTGGAATGTAGAGGAGAATGTTTGTAAAGAAATTTTTGGCCAAACAAATCAGATGAGACTTTTTTTCATTTACACATTTATTCAAAGTACAACAATAACAAACAATTATTTTTTTCTCCTGACAAACTTTAAAGATGGAGAGAAATAATAAAGATTATATACTTATACAGCGAAAAAATCTAACATGTCAAGCACAACAATCACCACTAAGTCACAATGTCACTGAATGTGAAAGTTTAACACAAGCACAATAAATGCACATTACTTAAAATATGTTCAACAATTTGTTGAGAAAATGAGATTTGATTTTCTTCCTATCAAAGAAAACAGTTAATGTTTGCTTAGATGGACAACAAATCATTTCCTGAATAATACAAGTACCTTCTTTTTTGTCTAGCCGGATGACATCAAGAGATTTGAAATACATTTCAAGGAATCCAAGTCATACAACACACTGACTTTATCAACGTAAAGTCTTCGCGCATTTAAATCACACAACAGTCCTTAAGAACATTTAAGATGTTACACATCTTTTCTCCTATCTGTGAAGTACATGATGCACCTAAATGCAGCGTTCCTCCGTGATTCCTTTATAACACATTGGGAGACCAGAGATTTCAAAAAGCCTGCAAAGAGCTCCTCATTGCAAGCGCATCACACTGACCTGATGCTAACGGAAAGTACTGAACATGATCTGGCTTTCACAAAGCCCATTGTGACATTTCCCTTCTTCAAGCCCTTCTCCATATCCTATGAGTTTCTGACGTATATAAAAATACAACCATACAAAAACCTGCCAGCAGTACATCCCCCCCCCTTTCCACGGTTACAAACACAGAGGTAAGAGCATTTACTTCCCGTCCCACTTCTGAAAAAATATTTGGTAGCAAAATAGAGTCTACAGTACAAATGGCATGATTTTCAGAAAATAGGCATGCATAATCACTTTATCAGACATATTTACAAGTTCAGCTGAGAACAGATCACAATCACTGGACAACCCACTTACTCAATATCAATATAGATGAATGCCTGTGAAGAAGTCTCCAATATAATATTTACAAACTCTGTTGTGAAAGTTGATGTGAAGGCACACTCACTCAGTTTCATTTCTAGAGGATGTGTGAGAACACAATGACTCACAGGTAAGTGTGCATACCCACAGATGTGTACAGACACAACCAACACTGTGAGATATGAAGCATGAACTACATAGTGCTCAAAATTATGTAATGCCCAGTTTTCAAAAACTACCACAACACGAAGAGGACATTTGTTTTCCGAAGCGGACAACTGAGAGACCTCACCAGACCATGAACAGCTCCTCACCCACTCACTAAAGAATAACAAATGAAAGCGTGGCACAACACATGGAGTTATGAGTGGTGAATCCTATAAAACTCAATAATAATTCACATTCATTCACTCCAGTCCAGTCACACAGAACAAAGTTGAACTCAACACCAGACCAGACACTACAAAACACTCACAGAGAACGGTGGGAACAGGTAAAACACACTCATATAACCTCCACACACACACACACACACACACAAACACACACATGCTTGGCATGGGTCCGTGATAAGAGATGAAAAACACTACGACTGGAAATCTGCTGTGGGAGTAGTATCAGGCTTTCAGAACCTGTACAATGACAAAATCCCCTAACTTTTCAACAAATGTAGATATTGTGAAGCATAGATAACACTCTCACAAGTGTTACATAAACTGTTATGAACACATATGAAGTTTGTTATATAGTATTCTGTTTAGTGAATTTTAAAAAGGGGAAAAGCTAATGTATGTTTTTATTTTATTTTTTAAAGTGCTGTCCAGCACATTTCACTGGATAGGACAAAATGGGATATGGAAAGTAACGTTTTGGGGAAACCTGACAAACTATATTAAATTGAGTTTTCATTGTCTGAACACACCTCAAAATCAGACATCCGGTTTCTTTCTCATGAGGAAGGTCAAAACCTCTTGATATGTACTACATAACATTATGACATGGGCCAAGTTTCAGTTTGATCAAACCAAAAAAAGATCAAAAATACAGTTGAACTGATATTTGAAAAACTTGAAACCTTCACTTTACAAAAAAAGCACTTTTTTTTTCATGTCTCTTAAAAAAAAAACAAGCCTCTGTTATGGTAAAAATGTACCTAACATAACAGAATCATAACGGACACAACAGAGGAGAAATCTTACATACACATGCAACAGTATATAACAAAATATGTCATAAATGGCAATATTTTATATCAATAATGGCAATAAAAATGGCTACCAATAACATAGAAACGAGTATATACACATACTGTAATACACTCCTCCAACATGAAAGTGCTACCGAGTCTGTGGAACCCAATTAGTTGGCAGGTATGAAGGTCTTCAGCCTTCGGCTCCTGAAAGAACTTTTTTCCCAGATCTGGTGGTTTGTATATGGAGCGTTTTTCCTATGACACACTCGAGCAGCGGATGGAGGGGGAGCCCATCTGAGTGAGCACTTTGTCCAGCCACTGCAGAGGACCGTTCAGGTGCAGTTCTATCCAGCAGGGGGTGCTAGTCACTGTCTGCCGCCTGACAGCGTTAAAGACAGAGAAATAAAGAGAGAGAGGTCAGAAACCAAAATTATTCACAAACTTAAATATATCAATTTAACTGCATCGGATCAGTGATTGCAACGAGCGATTTCAGTGAATATGCATATCATTGCACATTTTCATTTTTGTAACATGCCTTTGTTTTGATCACAACCATTTTTTTTTTTTGAAAAGGACGAAAATTTGAAACCTACCAAACCTCTTTTTGAAATATTTTGCTTATCTTTCTTTGTAATAAATGCCACTTGGTTTGATATTTTATCATATTCTAATACAATGAGCCAATGACATTGCAAGATTAAGTGTGGCTTGAAGGTACACTGCACGCAAAAATGAAAATTATGTCATCGTTTACTCATGTAGTTCAAAACCTGTATGCATTTTGTTCTTCTGTACAACACAAAAGAAAGATATTCTGAGAAATGTCTCATACAATAGAAGTCAATGGTCACCAAAACTGTTTGGTTACCAACATTCTTCAAAATATCTTATTTTGCTCTGCAGAAGAAAGTTATACAGCTTTGAAATTACATCAGGGTGGGTAAATCATGACAGAATTTTTTTTTTAATATATATATATATATATAAAAATGAATGTTTTTTTTCAAACTAATAATATACAGTTTTTTTCCAAGCATGTACAGACTGTTAATAAATCACCCACTAACATAATTTACTGTGAATGTGAAGTACTGTCAAGAGATAATTTAGAGAGTTTGTCAGCTTGTCTGGATATAAACTGCGTGTAAACCCAACACACTGCTCTGCTGTTCTTTGCTTTGGTCCCTCATAGGGACGTACTTACTGCCAAACACACTTCTTTTACATTCCACAATGCTTACACAACACTCGTCTCAGAAGTTTCCAACACTTGGACGCGCACACACACACACACACACACACACACACACACACGCACACACTTCATGACACCTCACACTGCTCACGTTCCATTCCTCACTGGGACTTCCTCTAATCCTTCCACTCACACACACACGTGTGCGAGTCTCTCCTGAATCTCTGTCCCTCTCCTACTACATGACTTACAGTAACTTCAGCACTCAGAGAATAATTCAGAAAATAATTATAGACAAGTGGATTTCATTTTAAAATGTAATAATTCTATAATAATCAATAATGAAAAAAGCCAGCAATACATTTTATTTTTGATTAGTCAAATCTTTACACTGCACAGAAAACGTATGTGAGTCAAAGTAGTGAAAAATATTTGTATGGGAAAAAATTTTTTTTTTAAATTGTACTGTTATACTCTATTATATATTTCTATTTGGAAAAATAAACCATGTGTCCTAACATCAAGTAAACATGTGCTATTAAACAGAGCTCAACAGAAAAATTTGAAATAAATCCTAATTGAATCTTAAAAATCCTTCACTACCGTTCAAAAGTTTTGGGTCGGTAAGATTATTTAACGTTTTTGAAAGAAGTCTCTTATGCTTACATGGTTGCATTTATTAACAGTTTTTAATAACTTTGGTTATAAAAACTCATCTGCTGCTTTCGCATTGTGTTTCGAATCATTTCATAATGTAACCATTACATTTTAGACATTTTCATTAGTGTCATGCAACAATGATGCGTCTACCCACTGTTTTTGTCTCCTAGCAGCTTCTTTTATTGATAGTTTGACTGTTTCTTGTTCTTCGACGAGTTTCTCAGTAAATCTTTCAGCCATCTATAAACAAACCCCTGACTTTTTTATAAGGGCAGTGCTGAAATACAGCATAAGCGGAGGTTGCAGCCTCCATTTTTCTACAAAGTCTACTAAGAGTTAAAAAGAGATGGAGTAGTGGAAAAAAAAAGTAGGAGAGCAGGAGTGAGGAAATGAAAGAGGAAAGCTCTTCCTAAATTCAGGAGTTTCGTCTTCCATGTAGATACTGCAAAATTATTAACACTTTTAATGTCAAGTTTTAGAAAAGATATTGGTAAATATAAGCAAAAATGAGGAAGTGAAATCTCCTGTAGTCATCGATCAAGTAATCTGGGTCATCTCATGTGACAGACTTAGAGAATATGAAGGTGAATTCAGACAATGGCACTGTGCTGTTCTACGTCATGATATTCGCTGACGTGATGGTAAATACATGGTCCAACCATAAAGTGCTCAAATGGCATTTTTAAACTGCAACAGGGAGAGTTTGTCCGCACTTAAAGAGGTGGATCTGAAGGTGGGGAGAAGTGAAGGGGCGTGAGAGAGAGAGAGAGAGAGAGAGAGAGAGAGAGAGAGAGAGAGAGAGAGAGAGAGAGAGAGAGAGAGAGAGAGAGAGAGAGAGAGAGTGGGTGTCTGCTGAAACCTGACACAGCTCAGATTGTTTCTCCACACGCCAAGCTGTCTGGAAACCACAGTCTCACTCTCTCTCTCACACACCAGTCTTACTCTTTCCCACTCTCTTCTCAAGCTTTCTCTACAGATGTCCATGGTCAAAACCCACAACTGCTTCTAATTAGGGTCTTGATTCCAAGGGCTCAAACAATGAAGTTACTCACAGGAGCAAGAGGGGAAGAGAATAAAGAGAAACCAGGAAACTCTGAGACATTTTGAAGCACACCATATGTGAGTTTGTTTGGTGTGGAATGATTTGCCAGCGCAGACCTAACAGTTTACATGACGGACACGCTAGGCTGGTGGACACCGGGTTGCCTTGCTACGTCAGAGCTCTTCACCAGAGCGAGCCAGACCGAGAAAAAACAGTTACCGCAGCCTGTCAGACCCTGTCATGACCCTGCAGGACTGTCCATACTAAAATAGCTGTAAAGCAACATTCCCTCCTATTGTCTTACGGAGCAGTAAAATGGTTTGGGCTTCCTTTACAAACTTCTGTCGTTACTAGTTATATCTGCTGATATAAGAGATTTCTTACTTTATCATTATTTTACATTTACGCATTTGGCAGACGCATTTATCCAAAGCGACTTACATTGCATTTCAAGGTACACTTTTTAAATTCTTATCAGTTCTTGCTTTCCCTGGGAATCGAACCCATGACCTTGGTGTTGCAAGCGCAAACGCTTGCCAAATTGCCATAAAATTCTGTCTGATAAGCTGATAATTATTTTCTGTTGATACCTTTTCTGAAATAACTGTTATGGATTATTTAAGGCAATGCCATTTTCAGCTGATACAGATACATCAAAAACTCTAATATAGAGGGACAATACATTGTCATCACTTCCCTGCCTGCTGCATGACTGGATTTAATAGGGGAAACTGTGAAAACGCGAATAAAACAAACAATTATCAATTTAAACTAAAGGTTGGACTTGATATAAGTGTTCCTTAAAACTTACCAGAGAGAGTATATACTTAAGGGATAATGTATAGCGGTTGTTATAGCGAATACAACACAGGGTTTTCAGTATTCAGTCTTGAATCAGCCTGAAGGGGTTGTATTGGCTATAACAACCGCCTCGCTATACATTATCCCGCTTATTACATGGCTACCTAGTACCTACCAAATAAATCAATAATTTGACACAAAATATAGATTTAAAAGGAGTTTATTGATTTAAAAACGACTGTATTGCTTCCGTTAAAGAACACCGTGTCCATGGCAACACTCTGTTTTTCATGGCAACGGTGTGTTATACTTAGCAGCGGTGTGTTATCAAGAAATAACAGACCGCATTCTACATTAGAATTCGACCAAGCCATGTAATAATAATAATATATATATACATACGTATATATATCTTGTCAGTCCCTAAAACTTGTATAGTTTTTGTCAGTGTTTATTTAAAAACATCCAATTATGCAGAATATAAGATGGCAAATATTTAATTGATGAGTTGTCAATACAATCTATATGGTATGATTTTACCCCAAAATTCAACATATTGACATAAAGTGATAACTGCAAATCCACGTTTCGCTGCCTGGAGTTCAGTTGTTTCTGTTGAATTGCAGTGATCCATTTGCTTTGCTTTTCTGTAGCGTTCGGCTCTTTCCCGTTTTAGATGTGTTTTGTTTATTTCGAGGCATTCACGCTGAAAACCAATGCTGGCACTCAGCTGTCACTCCGGCCGATGGTGACATCAAGTGTAAACCCTCTATTGACTAATGACATATCGTGCATGCCTATTAGATCTATATAGACCATTACTGAATATTTAATGGTGCATGCTCACTTCACCTATTTTTACAATTAGACACATTTGCCATCATCTAATATTTACTTATTTTATCACTCATTTCAAAGTTATTTTAATAACTCTGTTAAATGTTCTTTAGCATCTGAATATTTAAATGAATATGAATGGCTATGAATGGAATATATATTTTAAAAAAAAAAATTTAACTGTACATTTTTAATTTGTGATACCTAAATTCACAAGCAGCTAAACTAGATTTATTTTATATTATTTTTATTTAGACAAAATAGAAAAGAATATTAATATCAGGATTTTATCAGTTATCAGCCATAACATGAGAGTTATCGGTGGTATTGAAGAATTTTTATATTTAACATCTCTATTCAATTTAATTTAAATCAAGACAATGAATGTAAATGTAAAGGAAAATAAGCAGTAGTACGGTAGTCTTTAAGTCATTCAATATTCATAATCCCATTTCTACAAAATACTGATTACTACAATCAAATTCAAAGAATTTAACACAAAGCATGGGTGGCTTCTGTGGTTTGGGTAACACCACTTCACAAGTGATGCAAAAGACTTAGAGCAAGACATAACAAAGCCACATTCCAGGAGTGGCAAGCGCATGGAAAGATATAGAGTGAAGTGATTGCAGTAATCGTACCTGTACTCGGCTCCCCAGCCCTTCACGAAGCTCATGCGAATGGTGCACATGCGGGTGAGCTGGTACACGGCCTCAAAGCCCTGATTCACAGACTGGGCCAACAGAGCTGCAAACTCCTGGTTATTAAAGATCTTCAGATTACAGCCTGGATGGAAATAAAGCGGTTTGAAACAAGGTTTCAACTATCAAAAAGGGAGCTCCGTTTCATCCTTTTCAGCAACAGCAATTCAGTAACTTAACAGTTGAACTCTGTTGATGAGGGCTATTTGTTGAGGGTCTCTCGTTTTATCTTACCAGGTGGGATCTTGCAAACAGTGGCGGGGTGCCAGCCGTAACGTTGGTTACAGTTGGGACTCTGAACAAAGATGGCGCTGTCACTTAGACACTCTGCAAACACTTCACCACCAATGTAGTACAAACGCACACCTCGGCCTGCAAAAACAGAAGGTTGCCACATAAATAAAAAACACAATTATTTTATTATAAAACAATCACATAAAAATATTGTTGTCTTCTGATTAGCGATTGAAACAGATGTGTGCGTACCAATGTGCCTGCGCGTGAGCTCCACAGCAGCGTTGCGGTTCACATTGGACAGCAGGCCCAGGCAGAAGCGCTCAGAGTTGGACGGGTCTGTGAAGCCGTCTACCGTTAAAGAGGGCTGGGAGGCATGGAAAGTTTCACCGACTCTCTGGTTCAGCTCATAGTAGGAGATAGAGCACCAGAACGCTGGTTCACAGTATGTCACTGGCTGTAGATCTGAGAAAGAAAGAGAGAGAAAAAAAACAATAAAAGGAGAGAATCCGACAGGCACAGACATACACAGAAAAGAAATAGAAAGAAAAAAGACAGGGAAAAGAAAACAAACAAATGGGTGGGGATACAGAATATCCGAAGAGAAAGAGCACGGGGGCTGGGAACTGACGGCACTGTGATGTCAAGAGCAAATGTTACTTCCCAGAAATAAAGGCTGAATCGGGAAATACCATCATCACTTGGACACAAATCTATAGAAAATTACAGGCTCATGGCACTGGCCGTTCTCTCTGACACACACTCATACACCACTGCTGTGGAGAGGAGAAATCGCTGTGGGATCTGAGCGGCCTCTGCAAAAGCACAATCTGATACAAAAGGAATTGTGGGCCCTCCCTAGCTAAGATGGTAACTGACAGGATGTTTAGAGTGGGAGGCTTTCTTCCAAGTTGTTTTGGGGACATCCAAATAATCCATTTAGCAATCCATTTCCTCTCAAAGACTGAAAACACATTTCTACAAACATTTCGTTTGTGGAAATGTTCTAAATGTGTATTTTTAATTACAAACTGTTATTTAAACAATCAGTCAGTATTTGCACTGATTTAGATCTCACAAGCCCTTAAGCACATAACGCAGTAACAGTTCTTGGTTCATTTAGAGCTGGACATGAGGAAAATAATGACTTGAATGAGTGAGTAAGAACTGCTTGACTGACTCATTTAGCGAGTGAGTCAATCGACTGACTCAAACCGTGAGTTTGTGAGTTCAAGACTGTTTTGACCGATTCATTAGTTCACAAGTTGTTCTACACTGTATGTTTGTGTTTCTACATAAAACCAGCGAGATCACTGCATTTGAATGTTATGTCATTTATTTACTGTCTTTGTCTTTTTTTGGTGGCCAGTCTCTTACTCTCATCACATTTAAATCAGATTGCAAGCACAACTCAACTATACTAAACTCAACCTTTTGTCATTGCGTTCAGTCGCATCAGTGTCTGGATCATGGAGAAGAACTTTTAATGCAACTGGATGTCAGGAAGACCCTGAATCAAGACTAAGGGTGTCGCAATACGCAATATTGATGATAACTGTGATATTTAACAAGTGTGATTCATTAGCCAAAAAAGAGAAAACACAAAACAGTTAAAATTCAAAGTTAAAGATAATTTAAAGATGAATGAGGTTTGGAGACGCTAAGAAGGGAGGGTGGGATCTTATGCTTTCAAAGCTAGCTTGCTATTGCTAGCCTATTGGCCACTCTAAAGACTGATTTATACTTCTGTGTCGGACCTACGCTGGAGCCTCTACGCTATAGACTGGTTTTCATTTATACTTCTGCGTCATTGTCCGCATTGACGTGCAATTACACATGCAGAGGGAACATGTGAAACCCGAGGGAGGGGTTCTAGCAGACCAATCACAGCACTTGCGTCCGTGTAGAATTGACGCGTTGTTACATTTTTGGAGAGGTGCACGTCATGGTACGCCGAATGATACACACAGCCTCCGACGTAGCTACGGCGTGAGTTCAATGCAGAAGTATAAATTGTGCTTAACTTTAATATCAAATTCTTTTGGCCACGATAATCTATAGTGTTCATGCTATAACATGAAATCTGATATCAAGACAACCCTAATCAAAACTATTTGATTAAAAATGACTGCAAAAATGGCAAAGAAAAGTTAGTTATGTGAAAAGATTTAGCATCATATACTTTCAAATAACACTTGGTTTTGTATATTGGTTTTTGCCATGCAATTCAATCATTTTGTGTCCAAAATGGTCCAAAATCTAGTTACCTAAGTTGTTGTGAGCAGGAGACACAGGGTTCGGTGACAGGTTTGGAGACCCTGAAAAGAAAAGGACAGATTAATAATTAATGGTATAATAATGTACAGTAAACAAGAAAAACACATTTTGAATAAAGAACAATTGCATTTCCAATAATTCAAGAGTGCAAAGTCAATTATCATGTGTTTGTCTTGAGACATTTTTTCAGGTTTTCATCTCTAAATATTGGTGTGTAGACCTACTTTCTTACACCACTGATTAAGTGTCAGAAAGAAACTTGGAAAAGTGATATGCAACTGAAATGCCACCAAAAAAACTAACTTGGAACTACTTCATAGCTGTGCAGTTATAGAAAATTAAATGTGTCAACCAATCAAAGAATGCAACAAATGTGCTGGTATAACTGGCGTCACCTGTGTCCATGCTGCGGTTCATCTGATGATCACTGGTCTCTCCATCCTCACTGATGTAGCCTGGAGGGGGCGTCTCTGTAACACACACAAACACAGCATGAAGCATGAACACAAAATTGTACACACCCGTAACACAGTGAGCCAGCTGATGGATGAAGGATTAGGCACATCAGCAAACACATCCGGCAAAATCTAGCAGGTGCAGCAGAGACAATGTCTCACAAGGGTTTTATTTTCCCCCTTCACATTAAGACACCCGATTTAGAAAGCTGGGGTCAGCTCAGTTTCAGCAGCAGGATATGAAACAACATACACCGCCCTTACAGTAAAAGACTGCCTCTCTAAAGCAAATACCATTCAGATGAAACTAATCCCAGCCAAAGCCACTCCATACAGACTTCATGGGATAATCTTCCCCTTATGTCCCTTTTGATCAATTTAATGCATTATTGCTGAATATTTTTTAATCATTTGTTTTCTTTTTTAAATCATATTGACCCCTAACTTTTGAATGGTAGTGTATATACAGGAGGTCAGAAACGCATGTGACCACATTATATGTACAGTGTAAATGCTGATGTGTCCATGTCAACAATGGCCGCCTACTACTCACCTGACAATCAACAACTCTGCTAAAACAAGGGATTTAAACTATGAAGTTTCAGAGCAGCTTAAATCAAAATAACCGTCCGATCATAAAATTTGAAAGAGCACATAGACAAAAATGCAAAACTTCTTTACTATGACTGATCTGAGGCACATCTGAAGTTCAGTTATAATTAAATACAGGCATAAATATCTAAAATAACTACCGGTAAGAATTCTGCTTGAAAATATCATGTTTGTATTTAGATTAAAATTCAGAATTATTCCGATTGAACATGTTTTTGGTTTTATTCATGCATTTACTGTTTATTATTTGTGCTTCATCAACACACTGTAACACGATGTAGTGATTGGACATCCTACATCTAAAATTTAAGTGATAAAGTAATCCACCCACTGCCCACTAGTTCCTGAACGATACTTTGTTCGATACCAATTTTATGAAATAATTTTAGCAAGATTAAATGACATATTATCTAAAAGAAAAATGATCAGAATATAAGCCTTGCGCTCGAGCGCATGCATAAAGCTTGCCGCACAAATCACTGGAAAAATTAGCAAGGAGACATTTTAATTGTTTATTAATAAACTAGTTTTTTCGGAGACAGTGTTGGCTGCAAAGGGGAAGTTATCATAAGCAGAGACAATATGTTTTCGGTTCGAATTAGTTTGTTTAAAAGACATTTCAAGCTTTTTATATGCCTATTTCTCATGTCTGTGAGGCAAGAAGCCTATACGCAGAGTCTCGGTTAACTTGTGACGTGCTCCAGTTCTTCTTGCAGTGGAAGACGGAGCAACTTTCTGCTCTTAAGTTTATTCCGTGCACTGTCGAGTACTTCATCAGATTTGTCGTGTTCCCGGTCTTGGCAGAAATGATCTTGTCACAAATATTGCATTGTGCGCTGTTGGCATCGAGACTGGTGAAATGTAGTTTTGATATTTTTCACATCTTTTACATCTACGGGATTTGGGACACTATAGCCTCACGTGTGAGCAACATCTCTGGGAGTAACCGGCGTAAGCTAGTGTTTTCCTTCATGCCTCGCCATAGCCAATCATGCCGCATGTTTATTGGCTCACTGACAAGATTAAGCCCTTAGGTATCGAAATTTGGTACCAAAAAACAAGAGCTTTTTTGATACTCGATGGTATCGAGGCAATCCGGTTGGTGCCTAAAAAGTATCAAACTCGATACCCAGCCCTACTGGGACTACAGCTAGACTAAATTTACTCTAGTACACCTGGAAAACATTTGAGATTGTGCCGCTTTGCGGCAGCTGATGGAGATATATTCATGTAAAAGCCACTTGACATATTTTGGTTTGGCTTTTCTGCTTTTATAACACTATGAAACTCATTTCCAAGAGTCTTCTCCATTACTTCCTGTACTAGAGTGTATTTGTCTTTTACCTGGTATGTAGTTGCTCTGGGGTTCGATGCCAGCAGGAAAAATTGTGTTTTCTGGGATGGAGTGACTGTAGTCATCTAGAGGAGGAAACTCACTGGGGATTTCTGTGTGACGAGGCACCAACACTGGAGGAAGAACTTCAGAGAGAGAGAGAGAAAGTGAACAAGAATGAAAAAGAATAGAAAAAAACATGATACCTGAATAACCAAACAAAAAACATGTTTTGATACACAACTTGCACAATATATACTTGTGCATATACTACATATATTACTAATTATTAAGTATTATTTACTAATACTAATGTCAGGTAGAGCTGTACAATTAATCGTTAAAAGATCACAATCTTTATTCAACGGCTTAATTCATATTGAAATTTTTCCATGAAAAACAATCAACCAATAATTACCGGTAGCAGACCCCCTGCAGTTCTATGACCCACCTCTTGATGTCTAAACAAATTATACTGGCTGATATTGTGAATGATTCTTGCCTAAATATCAGTGTGCATTACCTGGTGTCTCGACCCGCTGGTAGTGGTAGGGATTGACGCAGACCTCGTCCTTTTTCGTGTGAAAGGCAAACTCGCAGAGTTCAACGGCTCTGAGCTCATGATGAGACTGCAGGTCAGGCCAGCGCCACAGACGACAGTAGATCACATGAGGAAGTCCTTTCCTATGGGATACTTGCAACCGACCATCTAGTGATCTGAGAGAAAAAGAAAAAAAAGAAAAGGCTAAAATGATGCTCACTGTAGCAGAAACAATCCCAGCAGCTCATTCTCTAAAATCCAAAGCAGAAATACAGCTGAAATGCTATTATGGCTTAAGTCAGAAACATTGTGTAAAATCCTAAATTACCACAATATAAACACTCACTGCTCTAAGGCTTGCAGGGACAACGCCAAGGTATTATGTGAGACCGCAGATGATGTAAAAGTGGCCCAATTTCCTGTTATAATGTGGTGCTTTCGGTTACACATCACACGTGATGTGAATGAGGTGAAAAAAGAGGAAGAGGAAGTCCAAAAAAAAGTGTTTCAGAACAATGTGTGTGTGTGTTTAGGAGGATGATTGTGCTCTAGTTTAACAACAGCTTCATCTCTTAAAGCCATATGAAAGCAACAGTAGACTTCTCACACACATGTAGTGCAGGCCAAATAATGCAAATCCCAAAAGCTCTTTAAAGCATGTCTGTCAGACCCCCCTCCTCCCACTTTTACACCCACCAAGCCTGGCCCAGACAATGGCACGGGCCTGCCTGGCCAGCCCGAGGCTTCTGTGGCTCTCCCAGCACCTAAATATGCTTTAAATTTTTCATAGCAGAGCTTTTGCTCCACAGGCAGATTGCGTGAGGAAAAAAATAATGATGTAAAATCCAGACACCCCATGGAGAGAATGAAAAGAGAATCTATTACGCAATAAAATCTAAAGAATAAACAAGAATATTTAGGCATAAAAATCCACTTTATGGTTGCAACACAGGCTCACACGGGCAGAGTACAGCAACAGAGTTGTAAACACAGAGTCACTTCCTTCAGTTCACAGTTCACACATGCACGCCCAACCAGTAAAAGACACATTAAGGCTAATGGAGACAAGAGAGAGGGAAGGAAGAGGAGAGATGAACTCGGACAGAACAACAACAAAAATATGTATTCCAGTACACATCGTATTTTTACCTGCTTCCCTTTTTAACTGCAGGCTAATACAACTCAGACTTTTCTTTGGATGGCCCCATGTGGAAAAGGAAAAAGGCATAATCATTTCAGAATAATGCGGGGAAGGCCTTGAGCAATGTTGAAAAACCACACAGTGAACTTTTCATGTCTGAGGCGAGTTATTCACTGGTTCGGTCTCAGACAAAGAGGACTATTGCAGACACAATCGAGCACACCATCGTATCAAAACACATTTTCACACTAACCCCATTCTATACGCCTACAGTTCTTATCTTTACAGTCAAGGGCTGCGACCAAAACATTTTTATGATGCTTATCAGTGTAGCGGCCTCCTATAACGGCACACTCGCGGTCGAGATCAGATTCAATACGCCAACGTAATGCATGCACTGCTACGGTGTGCTGAAACGGGGCCGTACAGTGTGGCCCAAACCTCTTAGAGCACTCTATTATACATGACTGCTACATTGTGTGCTTGAAATATGCAACAGCAGCCAAAGTGCTGAGAGAGAGAGGAGGGCTGTGCACTAGGTCAGCAACTCTTTGAGGAATCCAGGGCACAGATACCATTCATGACACTCTATTCATCCTTTATACATAGCCTACTACATAAAAGCAGAGCCATGAAAAGAAAGGAGGAAAGAGGTGTGAACTTCCCTTACCCGAGCCCTTTAAAATGGCTCATATAATACATTTCACATCATTTTCTTTTTGTTCCTATACTGCACTTATAGTTTTGCCCAAATCAGGTCATTACAGTTTTTTTCATGACCATTCCCTCTCTCAACTTTTGAATTAAACTGGTCTTTTTTTACTTGTGTCTTGAAGACTTCTATGACTGTGTTCACTCAGTCAGTGTTAGACACTGGTCACAGGTCTGACTCTCCTTTTCACACAACAGCTTGTATAGAATATTTGAGCAGCTACTGTATGATTCAATAACCAAGGTCAAGCCCCTTTTTTATTCTTGTGATAGTTGTGAAAAACACTTGTGGTGTTTAGGAATAATATTATATGATCTATCATACTTCCTCCTTATGACCGCAATGTGACTGTGTGTGCCATGGTGAGGTTACCAAATAGGTGTCATTGTGACAATGGCCATGTGTTATTGCATTCAGTTTTCTAAGGTCGGGAATGTAACTATTTTGAAAAACATTTCACAGTTCTGAATCTTACGGTCAGTATTCATAGAACATTGAAACCTTTAGGGTTGGTAAGATTTTCTTGAAATCTTATGCTCATATGCTCATCAGGGCTGCATTTGTTTGATCAGAAATACAGTAATATTGTTAAATATTATTACAATTAAAAATAACTGGTTTTGATTGATTTATTCCTGTTATGACAAATCTGAATTTTCAGCATCATTACTCCAGTCTTCAGTGTCCCATGACCCCACAGAAAAATCATTCTAATATGCTGAGTTGGTGCTCAAGAAACATTTCAATGTTGAAAACAGTTGTGCTGCTTAATATTTGTGGAAAGCATGATCGGATTCTTTAATGAATAAAAAGTTTATAAGAACTGCATTTATTTAAAGGGGTGGTAAAATGCCATTTTCACAAGATGTAAAATAAATCTCTGATGTCCCCAGAGAGTGTGTGTGTGTGTGTGTGTGTGTGTGTGTGTGTGTGTGTGTGTGTGTGTGTGTGTGTGTGTGTGTGTGTGTGTGTGTGTGTGTGCGTGCGTGCATGTGTGTGTGTGTGTGTGTGTGTGTGTAGTTTTAGCACAAAATACCCCACAGATATTTTTATATAGCATGTTAAAGTTGTCACTTTTTGAGGTTTTGCAAAAACGCACCGTTTTGTGCCTGGCCCTTTAAATGCAAATGAGCTGCTGCTGCAGAGGGCGGGGTTTCAAGAGCTCATGTGTGTTAGCAGCTGCGATTACCTCACGCAGACACACACTAAAATGACAGAAACTGTTCTGCCTTTAATGTTAAAACGGAGTCAGACAAAGATGGAGAGACTCAAGAAGAAGTGACAACATGTAGAATGCAACAGGACGTCTCTGAATGGTTAGTTGATGAATTTATGTTGCTGATGTGGAGTTAACACTATCTTCAATTAGGATAATCGGTCATGGTAATCTATAAATCGCTCGTATAGGAACGGTTGTGAGATGCACACAGAGTGACTTTCTATTGCATGTGAAAAGATGGATGCTAAAGTTTGAGCTGACTCACAAATACTCTTATACAACTCTTCCTCTTCTCAACATGGACTGCGTGTTCCCGGGGGTTTATGTACATTTTAGGGTTTCTGATGTCACTAAACCCAGAGGAATGTCGTGTAGTCCCTACCAGCCGTTTGTTGTAGTCCTTTTCTTTAAAAGCAAATATCTTCCTTTGCTTTAAACTTTGAGTGTTGTAACTTTGCAGATGTTGTTTACGCTAAACAGCAACATTACACACTAACTAAAGTTAGAAAAGTGAAATCATACTTTACCACCCATTTAAGTCTCATCAAACTCACTTTTGATCAATTTAATGCATCTTGCTGAATAAACTTACTCATATCTTTCATCAACAACAACAACAAAACATATTGACCTCAAACTTTTGAATGGTAGTGTGACCTTTAAAAGCATTTTTTCATACACAAAAGTCTAATTGAGATAAAAAGAAATACAACAGGTAACAACAATTAAGATCATTTCAGAAATGGCAAAGTTTGCGATGAGATCATTCCGTGGGGTCTGGCATTCATTAACTGCATCAGTCTGAAAACATTGTATCCACCATCAGTCCTTTACATTTCCATTACATTCCAGTGGTCAGCGGAGAGAGAGCCTGTGTTTGCTGCCGTGTGGGCAGACATCATGTGAAAAGGAAGCACTGAATGACTATTGATTGAGCTGCAGAGGGCAAATTAGGTCAGCAGTAAGGCACATCCAACCAACATAAACGTAGACACAGACACACACACACACACACACACACACACACACACACACAGCCTGGAGGGCGGGTCTAGCCTGCTCTCCCCCCCACCCGCATGCCGGCTGTCACTTGAGTAGAGAGCGGGGTGAGATTTGAACAGGGAGGGGGTGAGGAAGAGAAAGAGAGTTGAGGGGGTGAGCTGGAGGGATGGAGGCGTCTGACACAGGCTGAACCACGCTGGGCAGATTTAATCTAGAGGGCAAAAACACAGACGCCGTGGGCTGTAGTGGACAATTTCTGTACCAGCCTAGGCATCCTTGACTTGACCATGACACTGACCCTTCCACAGAGAGCATTATCATACTCAACTCAATGCTTACAAGGTATCAGGATCAGGACGATTTCTTTGGATGTTTACATGCAACTCGACATGAACTTGTACAAAGTTTTGCTTAAACACAAATTAAGATAGAGCAACAAAATTATGCAAAGGCAAACTACAGCTGATGTAGTTTATTTGACATGATGCATTTGTTTGACAGACAACAAGACAAACATCTTTCCTGAGTAATTTTCAACTTTTTTGTTTCACTTCAAGCTGTTTAGCCTTTAATGTGTATGTTTTTAGAGCTGAACTTACATGTCTCTATTTGAAATCAGAGAGTCTGACAAAACACAAACTCTGTGAACTCTGATGCATGCAAATTTGATGCAGAGGGAGAGAAGGACAAAAGCAACTTCGACGTCAGACCAGACCGTCTGCGGGACCATTTCACCCTGTGGAACATACCCCGACCCAGCCCCCACAGCCCCCCTTAAAAAACACTTTTAAGACCATTGCTATTCCCCCATCCCCCCAGCCTAAACCCAGACAGCATGCAGCAGTACAACAGACCTAACACTACATGACACAGTGCAGTGATGAAGGACACATACCTGATCGTACAGTTACCACTGATGATAAAAGCTAAACCTACTTAATCGTTTTTTTATGTCTGAACATACATTTACTCGACTTTTAATTGACTGATCATAATATTTGTATTAGAATAACAGCTGGAAGCTGATCAAATATAAAATTTGACTGTAAAAAATACGGCATAAATATCTGGAAACTCAACTCATATGGAAACTGTTAGTCTCATATTTTTTTCTAATTCAAGGCTTATATACCTGCTTATCCTTTATTTCATATTGTGAGTGTGGGGAAAATATCATGTTAAACTTGTATTCTTTTTTTTAAGTTTTGGTTTTCCTCCCTCTGCTAAAGTCATTAAGGCCTTCCTTAAGTAAACAGAGCCCTGCAGGGGTCTCATGTGCAGGTGGTTGGATGTGGTTACGGGGGCCCGTTCTCAGCAGGAGAGCATGACTATAGCAGAAACACTACAACCATCATACAAATGCAGCAGGGGCCAAAAGTAACACTCAGTTAGCCACTTTTTTTGCAGTAGCGAAATACTGCATGGTTCAAATCGCAATGTAAAATGAGCTAACCAAATGACACAGATACAGATGGCTTACTGAAAAAATTATCAATGAGTCACTGCCATGCATTGTATATTTTATAAGTATTATTTCAATAGACTGGCCAGTATATGATGATGCAAGTGACATGTACCTGTCATGCGAAAAACAGAAGAGAAAAAAAAGTATTTGGACATTTATCTTTTTTTTTTTTATCATTTCAAATCTTGTTTTATACCTTGTTCGTGTTGTGTGATGAACACCACAATGTCGAAGGCCTTCAACCTACACATCACTGAACCTCAGGTTCCATTGCAAAGCATTCTGTAGAATTCTGAGTAGTTTTCCACCTCCACCTTCTTAAAAAAAGATGCAATATTCTAAAGTCCTTCGGATGAGACGATAAACCAAGGTCCTGACTCTCTGTGGTCATTAAAAATCCCAGGATGTCCTTCGCAAAAAGAGTAGGGGTTTAACCCCGGCATCCTGGCCAAATTTGCCTATTGGCCTCTGTCCATCATGGCCTCCTAATCATCCCTATGATTGGCTTCATCACTCTGTCTCCTCTCCACCAGTAAGCTGGTGTGTGGTGGGCGTTCAGGCATAATATGGCTGCCGTCGCATCATCCAGGTGGATGCTGCACATAGGTGGTGGTTGAGGAGATTCCCTCTTCCATGTAAAGCGCTTTGAGTACCTAGAAAAGCGCTATATAAATGTAACAAATTATTATTAATTAAAGTCGTCATGAAATGAAAACTCCTTCTATGCATTTTCTAAAAGCATGTTACTGATCTTATTGTGAACAATTGATCCATGCACCCGTATCATTTTTGTTTTCATTTTCTGAGATTTAACGTAACAACCAATGGGGATTGAATTCCTGGAATTGTTTACGTGATCTTCCGAAAGTTTCGTTCACCCACAGAGGAAAACACTGGATCTCCTCATGATCTCCTGTTTTAATGTTACAACAAATTCACAACTTGTTTGACAGATCTGACAGATCTGAACTTGCATTCAGATCTGTCTCCACCCAATCAAAGCAATGAAAAGAACCAAGTCTCCGACCAAAAATCTTTTCTTTTTCGATAATCCATTTCACTCATTTGTATGTCACAACATGGAAGAAAATAACTGTCGATATGAGGATATGAGGAAAAGCTGCGATGTACGATAACATTGTTTAATATTGCGATGACGATATGACTTGCGATAAATGTGATTGTTAACTATACTGTTCCCATGTCTTAGTGCTTTAATAGGTTCTTTGCGTGATAGGTCAAACGTTTATTACCTGCCTGGTTCAGAATACACGATTTTGGCACAATCCGTTTGACGTATGGGTGTCGTGGAGATTCGTAATAACGACAACGTGCGTCGGGACGCAAGATTTGATCGTTTCATCTCGTATAGTGGGCGACAACCTACGTCGCGTCTGCAATGCTTCACGACAGAAAGACTATAGCATGTTTAATTCTTTAACGGTCCTCCACGACGGGTTGAATATGTGAGTGAGGCGAGACGTGAGTGAGTGCAACAGTGAGTGTGTGTGTGTGTGCGCCAGTGAGCGTGTGTGTGTGTGTGTGTGTGCGTGCGTGAGTGAGCGAGTGAGTGAGCGAGGGACAGTGAGTGTGTGTGTTTGTGTGTCTGTGCGTGCAAGTGAATGTTTGCGAGTTGTGTGTGTGTGACGGCACGCGATGACTGGTCGGAAAGCAACGTGTAGTCTGACATGTTTCTTGTCCACGACAAGATTTTAGGAGTCAAAAACGTGTAAGTTAGTGCTAATCTGAACCAGGCATTATTCATCGTGTCAGGCTGTCTGTTGCGATGTGTTCATCGCGGGAGTTCATATCGCGATGACGATGAAAATTCGATGTATCGTTCAGCCCTAACTGTCTCTATACTTTGGTTTAATTGGGACATTAATATTCAAGGGGACAGTGTCATTTTCTTCTTCCAGGTTTGAAATCAATACTGAGTAAATGTCACTTGATTAAAAGTAAGCAAGAAAGTATTGTACCTGTCAATTTAGCAGTGTCTGAGTACATATTGTTATTCTTTACCATTATTATTTGACAGGTACATTTTCTGCAAATATTTGTTTGCATGGCTTTTACTTACGATCCTGTCAGAACTAGGATCTGAACAAGACTAATAATATAACCAACACCAAACAGTTGCTGTGCCCAGCCCCTTCTTCACATCCTCCCATCACACCTTTTCAAAATTGTAATGAGAGCAGACCCATGCTAAAAACACATAGCGAAAGCAGGTCAGATCATGAGTTATGTCATTGAAAACAGGGAAGATGACTTTCAAAAAAGATCCAACAAAACATTGTTCACATTGTCATGAGCAGCAATGCATTTCAGGCACTTGGGCACAGTAATCCGAGATGCAGAATTAAACTAGCTTTGTCAAGCCCAAAGTACACTTTGTTTTTCAGTTTTACACATACGCTAGGTTATGCATACAGTATGCAATGTAAATAGTATGCACATACTGAATGCACACAGCCAGATTACAGCATATACTCATACTTGCAAAGTGACGCCACAAAAGACAACAGAACCCATAATAATCAGTGATCCGGTCTACACTGATGCAGCGCGGTGCGATGCGACATGACAAATCCATGACAGTAAACTGATGCCCCGTTCTATTTCTGATGTCTGACACGAAGGACAAATGGATCTGCAACAGTCGACAGTGGACATGGTGTGAGAAATAGAGCAGACAAGGATACAATTTTATAGTATTTTGGTGCATGCGTCGACACCTGTGTTCAAGCATATTAAATGTTGTAAACATTGAAAGGCTATATCATGCATTATGGCTGAGCGATATGGCCCAAAATAATTCTCAATATATTTATTCCATATATCATAATGATATTCACCACAATAATATTATTATTATTATCATTTTTATTAGTATATTAATGCCAAGGTATCAAAAATATAATAGCAACATATTTTAAAATACATACAATGAAATGATAAAGAAAGCAAAGCATCACATACACGCTAGGTTAGCATTAGCGCTATACAGAATATGTATAAAAAATGTCGCGGGAATGGGGGTGTTTCATTAATAATATTATTATTAGTGTTTTTGTTGTTATTATTAACAATTGATTGCAACAAGTAATTGCTCAGACTTGCAGAAGAAAATATTTGACACATGGCACTGACAATTCAACCAAATACAAAGTATGCTTTTTACCTGACATATTTGAAAGACAGATGCAATGATTAATGCATCCATGGCCAGGATATAATTATAAAATATGACATGATTTTAGAAGTGACTTATAACATCGACTATGCAATACACTTTAATTTATTTAGTGCTAATAAAATTATTAAGCCTATTTGGAGAGAGAGATGTTTATAATGTAACAATATGTCAGTCATCGTGTGATAATGAAAATATGACTAGGCCTAGACTACTTGTTCTGAGCAGGTGTTGTCAGTGAACAGGCTGTACAACTGTTGGCTAAGTTACAGTAACTCATGAAAAACTGATGGTAATTATCTGGGAAACATTCTCTAACAGCAGTCAAGTTGTCATTGTTTGTGTCAAACAAGTTGTGAATTTGTTGTAACATTAAAACAGGAGATCATGAGGAGATCCAGTGTTTTTCTCTGTGGGTGAACGAAACTTTCGGAAGATCACGTAAACAATTCCAGGATATGCTTTTTTCCCCATTGGTTGTTACGTTAAATCTTACCCAGATACAATAGTGCTATTTTCTGATTGGCTATTGTGTAGCCCCTTTCTTTTTTTTGATTGGCTGTTAAGTGGCAGACTCAACTCTCCAGGTGAGACGCGGCGACCAGCTTGTTTCCTGCCGGTTCCATAGTGACAGCGGCGCGGCCAGGTAAATTTTGGGCGCTGCGGCATATTAAATATATTATAAATAGTTTTTCCGCGTGAGAAATACAATGTGTGGCGGGAGTGCGTGACAAAAGACTGAAATGAGTGACTGTCATGCTCAATGCATGACATTTGAGAGCCCTGGAGCTACCTTTTAATTTAGGGCATGAAATCCTTTTTTTTTATTCTGTGTTTTATGATTTAATACAAATTGATATAAACAAAAAAATTATCAAATGAAAATATGAAACAAAAAAAAAACGAAAATATAACAATTAATTGACAACAAACCCATTTTCATTTTTTTGTCAAACAAGATGCTGCACAACAGAACTGTATAGGCTACATTTAAAACGTGGATGAAAAAACATCTTGGTTGTATGATATTCCTGATGTTATTATTATTACTTTGAGAAGTACATTTTAGTATACAGTAGTGATATATTTCTGTCATCATTTCTTGATGTTAAACCAAACTTTTATTCTGACGGTTTGTCGTAAAGATCTTTCAGTTTTAGTTTCAAGTGTGTATTTAACGGTAGTTTTTCTCAAATGAAACAGTGAAAAGCTTGTGAAGTGACTCTGGAGCAGTGTGTGAGTTTGTGTAATAGATGTATAATAAATACACAGATCCGCCTGTTTAACGTTTGCCGTAATGGTCCAGTGGTTGAACTTTCGCCAAGCGTCTCAGAGGTTCTGGGTTCTAATCCGCACTCTCATAGTTTTTTTTTTCTCATCAAAACCGAATATGTTCATCATCAGTGGTTGTATATCAAGGAGGGACACGTTTGTGTGCATTATGTTTTGTAATTTCACTGGAACGAATAGAGAGTCTCCGCAACGGATTGAAGCGCGCGTCCGAGTGAAGACTGTGTGGCGTGTGTGCGAGCCACAAGAGACACTGTATCCACGGCACGCCACTGATCGCAGTGGCAACGAGCACTTTGATCACTTGAATTAAAAAAACAACTAATTTCAGTGCTAGATCGTCTCTTATTTAACAAACGAACTAAATGAATGCTCTGCTAGTTAACTGGAGATGTTTTATCTATTTGTATTGATACATTACATTGGTACATGTTTTAAAAACTGGTGGGGACCATATCAACCCTGGCAAAAAGTGGTGGGGACATGTCCCACCTGTCTCACCCGCAAAATACACCTATGGCAACATGCATTGACTGACTGTTGTCGTGTTTATTTCTGCTGTGTGATAGGCTGTTAGATTAATCCATATCGAGTAAGAATGTCTAGAGCTTATCATCGTTATCGACATAAATTTGAATTAAATTTGAATCTCGATATGATATTCTTTATCGCCCAGCCCTATGCATTCAGCTGTATGCGTTTGTGTCAAACCCGAAGTATTATTTTTAGGCTTTAGCAGTCGTATACAGGAGGACACTTTTACCCCTGAACATAACATAACATAACAAAGACAAAGGTTTTTCTGTGTACCTGCAATACTACCAAGCCACCTCAGATAAAACAGTCTTAAAATTAAAGACTACAGCGATTAACTTGGATCAGTGTCAGTGTACATTCATGACAGACTTTAAAGCAAGTCTCTCAAAAACTCTCAGACAAACTTCAAAACATCCTGCGCAAAGTCTACACTGCCACTCTTCTAACGAACACACAAACACACACGGAGAGTTCACGACTGAAGGACGGTTATTTTCTCAGGGTGGTCAGAAGCAGTCAGAGGGTCAGCGGTAGGGTTGGTGATGACAGAGTAGCACAAAGCAGTCTTGTTGTCTGCTGTACAGAGTGTCTATTATTCCAGCAGATATGGAGGCGGCACAGAGCTTTTCTAAACCTTCAACCCCGGCAGGAGCCACAAACCCAGAAGCGGCCCACGCCCTCCCCTGGGCAGACAGAGCATTCCTGAAGCCTGACTAACCCCGCCTCGAACAACACACACACAGGAGAAGACGCACACGAGTCACTAACGCTCAAATACCTGCTCTCAAAGCACAGACTTCCTTAGACACAACAACAGTGTGTGTGTGTGTGTGTGTGTGTGTGTGTGTGTGTGTGTGTGTGTGTGTGTGTGTGTGTGTGTGTGTGTGTGTGTGTACACATTCAGTTCACAATGAATGCACACACTTCCAGAACACAGAGACACACAAATACATACTGTACACAAACTCACAGACAACAAAGTGTGTCGCTAATCTCCACCACGACCACAGTCAGACTTGGCACACTTGGCTTTCTCCGTCACTTGGGTGTTACAACCCTTATAACACCCTCAGGAAATCCACAAACACCTACAGACACACTATCAGTCAAACAGGAGACAAATATGAACACAAATTTCATGCAAACAGACGGATATATTTTACACAGAAAAGGTAACAGCATGCAGTAGTTCTTCTAAACCGCTCAAGTTAGAGGTGCTGCATTAAACATCTGGTCTGGAAACTGAAAGATTCTTGGGAGACTCAGGAACAGGGGTGGCAAGGGGGTCACGATAGATGATTAGTCTTGTGAGGTTATATAGTAGGGATGTGATTAAGCGACGTGTGACAACACAATACCGGAATGAACTGAAAACGCTCGCTCTGTGCCAGTGGACACACACTGTTATAAATGCCTGTGCAGTCGAATTTGCGCCAATTCGGGGCCAGCATTGTTCATAAGTGAAAATTTTTTATTTGTGCATTTTTAGAGCAATTCCCTCTTCCTGTTTGAAAAGCAAAGTTGGAGTAACGTCACGGATTCTGACGTCAATGCGTAATACCAGCAAGATCTGGAGTGGTGATTGGCTGCCGGGGCTCCAGTAGGGGCTGGACGAACGAGCTGACGTCAGCCGGTTCTGAATGCTTTCGTGAGAAAGAGCTCGTTCAATCCAATCACTGCGCCGTACTATCCATGAGAAGGAGATTGCATTACAGCGGAGAATTCAAATGTCACGAAAGAACGGTTCAGCGCTGTTCATTCACCTCTGTTCTGCTCTGTTGTTGTTGTCCTTCAGCCACGTGTCGTAATTTTATATTTGCTCAGTCAGTAACACAAAACTGCAGTTTGCATTTCCCCCGCGATGCGTTTAGAGCTGGAGTTGGACTGGAAAAACATGGGAAATATGATTAACAACAAGCGGAGCGAGCATGACGCGATGAGTTTAACAATACTAGCAACGCGGATCATAGATCAGATCGTATACGGATTGCAGCAAGCCTGTTTCAAGTTTTTATGGACATATTTCATATACTCTAGTGCTCTAAACATGAACTAGCACCATGTATGCACACATATTTGATCATGTCTTCTTCAAATTAAATATATTGTGCAAATAAGGACACTGACACAGCCATACATCTGATCATGAATACAATAAATTATTATTATGATACATACACAGAAGACAATTATTTAGACCAAGAATTCAAAGAAGAATGAACAAAAAGTTACTATGCCCTTATTCTTTTTGTGTTAAACTGACATGTGTAGTTTGGAACAGGAACATTGTAGCGCACCTTCCATCCAATAACTCACAATAAGCTCTGTGCATTGTTACTTTTGATATGAAACAAAGTCTCAGATTTCAAATTCTGTGAGTCCATTTAAAAAAATTAACTGTTTTGCCGCTGTTTAATGTGACAGACAGCTGAGCAGTGAACTGATCATCCCCTCCGCTTTAATACCAGACCAGTTACAGTGCGGAATAAACATCTGAAGGTACCAAAATTCGTATCATGTCTTAATATGTAATCGCTCAATCAGTGTTTCAACAGTGGAAAGACCTCAATAAAACAGCTTGTAAACAATAGGCTATGTCATGTAACATCACATTTACCTCAGAAAAAACATATTCAGTGACCATAACTCATTAGTCGGCTAGAAAAATCATTTCTAAAGGAGCATTTTGCTAAATATATGCACCACATTACATATTCATTATCATTTTTAAAGTTTTTATGACAGCCCTTATTTAAATGTTTGTATATTTTATTAAACTAATCAGAGTATAAATATAACTAATTGTAAAGTTAGTATTATAACTTTGTTATTATAAATCGTCCTTGAGTGTATTAAGTGTTTGTATACAAATCAGTTAATTTTAACCCTCAATATTATAGTAATATAGTACCAACTGACTCCCATGTATAGTTTACAAAATTAGTTGAGAGATTATTTTCCCTTGAGAACATTTGCCATGTGCTGTAACCTGATATATCCAAAATAATCGATATTGAATCGAATCGGTATCGAATCGCAAACTTGTCAAATCAAATCAAATCGTAAAATTTGTGTCAATACCCAGCCCTACCAAACAGCCACTTTTACATTACATCTTGTTAGTTAGCTCGCCTCACTCTTCTTTTCACTCTTGTGATAGACTAAATGAAATCGCACTCTTGCTGCTGATTTGTGCTGCGACTCTCGTTCGGCTCACGCTGAATTGAGCAGACACACTTAGTTTTTAATTGTAGTGTCTGTTCTCTAACTGAACTAAACTATTTTTATTACTATAAAAAAAAAAATACAGCGACGGTGGGGGACGGTGACTGTGGGCAAGTGATAAGCGGTGTTGCGGCTGAACACCTTGTAACACCGACTATAGGCTACACTTTCATTAAAAATTTTGGGGTCTGAAATTTTTTTTTATGCTTCTGAAGGAAATCACTTATGCTACAGAAAAAAAACCATTAATATTGTAAAAATAAATAAATAATAATAACTGTTTTCTATTTGAATATATTTTAAAATGTAGTTTATTCCTGTGATGGCAAAGCTGAATTTTATCTGACGGACTGACGCCATTTCTGTGTCATTTCACTTGCGCAGTGAAATAGCGCAGCCAGTGAAAAAGCGTTTCAATCAGAATGAATTCATTCATACAAATGAATCCGACGGTAGTGTTTACATGACCGCTAAATAAAGTGATTGGGTCCCAATCACTTTATTTAGTGGTCATGTAAACATATTGGGTTGATGTGCGTATTAAAAATGACACAAAGCAAGCTTTTAATAAAAATAGATTTTTTGACATGCTCACACTGCACGAATATACAGAGTTTCCTGCTGTTTGCACATACTCTCATTGCTTCTTTTACTTGTTGTAAAGAGCAAACTAAGGGCCAGATTTGCGAACAGCTTGGGCCGGCGAAAATTATTTTATGGCGTTAAAAAACTACTCATCATTTACTGAAGACACACAGTGAAAAATGATCGCTGAAAAGCCGTGGAAAACGGCTATTTTTACGGCTGACCTTATTGCAAAACACATGCAGGGTGATTTACTATGGTTTGCGCTCGTCAATTTACTGGTGTCTGGTCATTATGGAGATGATCCGGCTGCATCTGTGTTCTTTCATTTGCGAGCTGTCAGTAGGTCGCGCAGAACTTTCCACTCCCATCGGAGCTGTTTTGGAATTGCGTAAATCTGGCACTTAATATTTTTCTGTTTCGGGTCCTGATTAGGAGACGACGAGCACATAAACTGTAGTGCCGTGCTGCCTATATCTATATTTATCTTATATTTCCCGTGCCCAAGTGTCTATGGATGAGAGTTTGAAGTGAGGACTAATGGGACTTCTGCTCCACTTCACAGACGATGAGTGGTAGGAGAATTTTAGAATAACACGAAAGTAATTTATAACACTTTATTTAATAACAACAACTGCAGGTCGTTCACGTCATTACTAGGGATGTACAAGACTAGTGAACTACAGGTGAAACTCAAAAAATAAGAATATCGTGCAAAAGTTCATTTATTTCAGTAATTCAACTTAAAAGGTGAAACTAATATTAATCAAATTTTTCGAGTTTCACCTGTAGTAGGTAGGTACAGCTGCTACTAATCAACACTGAAAACAATAGTCAATTAAAAATAAAAAATAAAAAAATAAAAAATACAAAAGATTTTATAATTCAAATTACTGTCGTTTTAATGTTGCGGTGAAGAGCATGGCGCGAGTGTGTCACGTGACATTATCCTTAAGAAATAATTCTAATATGCAGATTTGATTAAACATTTCTTATTATTATCAATGTTGAAAACAGTTGTGCTGCCTAATAATTCTGTGATAAAAAAAAATCTGGATTAATTAATTAATTGAAAGCATCTAAACAGCAATCTAGAAATCTATGGTATCATTATTAAAGGAGAACTCCGGTCAATTTTAACATTGAGCTCAATTTTTAGTAAATTTGGAGTGCTGTCAATACAGAGAACAACGACAAAAATCGGTGTTGCCTACACCGTATTATCCTATTTTTAAAATTTGCACTCTATTGACTTGAATGGGGCAAGTTTTAAACCTGCTTTTATCCTCTTAACATCTTTGATGTGTCATTACAAGTGCCCAGCCATGTGAGTGATTCCTTCAGAGTGAACACGAGTGAATCTGACTGCAGGAGATGTGAAAGATATGAATAAAAATGATGTTAATTCAGCCAGCGCAAATACCTGTATTTAGTTCCTGTTTTCGGTGGAAGTCCAAAGTAGTCGATTGTCGAGTTCACGCGCGTGATCATAGTAACTAAACCTATGCGCGTGAACTCGACAATCGACTACTTTGGACTTCCACCGAAAACAGGAGCTAAATACAGGTATGTGCGCTGGCTGAAATAACATCATTTTTATTCATATCTTTCACATCTAATGCAGTCAGATTCACTCGTGTTCACTCTGAAGGAATCACTTAACATGGCTGGGCACTTGTAATGACACATCAAGGATGATAAGACTAAGAACTGGTTAAGTTTAAAACTTGCCCCATTCAAGTCAATAGGGTGTAAATTTTAAAAATAGGATAACACAGTGTAGGCAACACCGATTTTTGTCGTTGTTCTCTGTATTGACAGCACTCCAAATTTACTAAAAATTGAGCTCCATGTTAAAATTGACCGGAGTTCTCCTTTAATGTATTTTACTGTTATATTTGATCAATTTAATGCATTCTTGCTAAATAAAAGTAATTTTACAAACTAAGCCCAAACTGTTAAACAGTAAAGTGTAATTTTTCATATTTTTAGCAGCGGTGTTATAATTAGAGCGCTGACGGTAGGGATGGGTTACAATGGTTGACTAGTTGGTTGTTAGACAACTAGGCTAGTTGACCATCAATTAGGGAGTTGACTAGATTATATAGATTCTTCTTTATATATTTTTTTTTTTTTGCAGTGGTGCATTAACGCATTGTGCTTTTGTTATTTCCATGGTAAAAAAACTTTCATACGTTTGCATTTTATGTCCATTTATATTTATGAAGACGCCTTCAAAGTCCCACTGAAGTGCCTTGAAACGCACAGCTTTATTCAATGTGTTGACGTAATTTCCACTGAAACAGGAAGACAGGGCGGGATATATTGAGCAGCTCCTCCCTTTTTTTAAATAGCCAATAGCGTTTCGTTTATTACAGCTCGGCCAGAGCCGTTGAGCTTGGTAAAGCCACATTTGACAGCTTATGACAGCCACAGTCTAATATTCCTCTTTTAGATTTAATATGAAACTGTTACTAAAGCAAAACGTAAACATAATCATACTGAGGGTGTGTAGTTTGAAAAGTTAATGTAATATTGTTGTAATATACAGTATGTTGGTGCATGTCACCGATGTTATCTCTATCGTCAGTGCGGTTTCTAATGCAGAGTCTGTTTAACTGTTTCTCCTCCTGATCTCCTCCATCGCTTTAAACTATAGCATTCTGTTTAGAATTTGAATGGGCCCGATACGTTTTCTGGTATGTGTCGACTCGTGCATATAATCCACTCTGTGCTATCGTGTCTCTGGACCAGAGCAGACTGCACGCTGTGGCGGTTTGTGAGACTAATGCAAAACCAGACTTCATTCGCCCCAATGGAAAGCATATTTACACATGTCTGAATCGTTCCCTATCCTTTGGTGTACTACCATACACCATATAAAATAGGAAATGTGTGAATTTTACCTGCAACTTCAGCGTCTATTTATATACACTTCAAATTTTAGAGAGCATGTGATTGGACAGAAGATCTGATGAGAAGCTAAAGTGCAGAATGATGTCATCAAAATCGTTGATCTATATTAGCAGATCTATATGTGAATTTTGCCATTGTTTTAGAGAACACTAGCTTATAGCCTAGATAACCTTAAGGCTAAAATATTCACACTAAAAGTAAAAAAAACTTAAATTTTCATTTCATGGCGACTTGAAGGTGCATTTAAGGTATACATTTTATCAGTTCATGCATGCCCTGGGAGACAAAACCATGACCATGGCATTGCTAGCACCATGTTTTACTGTTTGAGCTGCATGAATGCTATTTGAGCACTGCCACTACAGCCATACACATTCAGACAGACATCTTTGGCCGTTGCATTTTGTGTCTCAGAGAACCACCACGAGCGTTGCGTTTTTAAGACAGTGAGGGTAAAAATAGTCCATTTTAAAAAGTGTGTCCGGTCTTCTGTTACATTCAGTTGCACTCTGCACCCTATGAAACATTCGATCAGGATCAAGTGAACCCAAAACCAGCCTAATGGACTTCAGGTTTTCCTTGAAGCACATTAGACTACTATTTGTTCAGTCAACCCCCGAAAAAATTTGTTTTACATCCCCCTATGAATCATCACGATTACACCTAACCGCAAGACCTGACAGTCACAGTAATAAGTGCACAGTAAGGTGCTTTAGACAAAACTGTTAAAGGACTAAGACAAGTCTGTGGCCAGCGGTGCTTGTCACATAGTGTCTTTACTGTTCGTTTCAGCCATCACTTCAAAGGCTTGTGAAATTTTGTCGTGCTGTCTTTCACTCTCTTTCTATCAGCTGCCACACAATTACTCTGAATCACCAGACAGATTCACTTCCCTCAGACGAGCGGTGCTTTGAAGGCATTACCCTGGCTGAAACAAAACAACCCTCGGCACATCAATTACAAGCCAATGACATCCAATCTCCACGTTTTATCAAAAGCGCCTTTGAATCACTGTATACTGTATAGAGTTTCAGGATGTCAGACTTCAAGTCAGACATCTCTTTAAGGCACAGACACTTTCAGTTTTAAATGCCAACAATAAACTCTATCGGCGTGGCAGGGCACATACAATTTCGCCGCTGATATGCGACTTGTTTGAGAATTCGGTTGAATGCGCCCACACAATGGACCACAGATCTAATTCACAGTTCAGATGCCTTTGAAGTCATTGTGCGAAAAGTGCAAAAGCAAACAAAGACTGCGGGGTTGAGATATAGCAGGAATCTCAGACCACAGACAAGCTGTGGAACAGACATCCTCTCAGGAAGTCTATGTGGAGACTCCGATAGGGCTTCGACAGGTGGATGGCAGGCGAAGGAAGTGTGACTATGGTATAATTATGTTTTTCGTATCCTGTCTTGGACAATTTCAATCTGTCTTCCATCTCCTCTTTCTGCTGCTTCTTTTGAACTCGATGTCCAATTCCACTCAATTCTATCTCTTTATCGGTCTCTCTCTGGATCTCCAGCAGGCCGGGACAGGTTTCCAGCATGAGCTGCGTGTGAGGGCAAGACAGGATTGTGTGGCCTGGGGCGAGTGGAGTATGTCTGAGGCATCTGGATCCTCCAGCAGGGTGAGGCAGAGTGTTGTATCTCAGATGTGAAGGCTACCGTCTACAGATCTAGCCAAGAATAGAGCCTTGGACTGGATACTGTGCTGATTCAGGTTACACTACTCTAACAACAAGGAACAAAACTGACTGAAGTCTAAGCTAAAACTCGTTTTATGCACTTAACTGACAGTCAATCTGAGTTACACAAGAACCGGTACTCACATCCCAATAGTTGCAGTCCTCACTTGTTATGGTTTTGTCACCACCAAGCTCTACCAGAGAAGCACCAGTGGGTCACACCACAAAGCCACAGGCTCAAACTCACTCTCCCTCCGGGGTGACTCAGCCTGATCTGTGGCTGGGAGCCCTGCTTTCACTGAGTGATCTGTTGTTTGGAAACAGCAACTAATACAACAGCAGGCTTAGACCGAAGTTGCTCGGCCCTGTAACACCACAAAATTATCCAAACTTCAAATTTGGAACGAAAATCTCTAAGGGACTATAGATGTAAATGTTGTGACTTTAAGGTTACATACTCCTTCAAAGTGTCTTCTTTAATTCAATTCCGTAGGCCAACCCAATTTAGCAAATATATTCAATTTAGTCAAGCAACCCAAATGTGTCAAGACAATGACTTTGCATATAGCTCATGAATAAACTCTCTTATGAGTTTGCCGGGTACAGGCAGCAAACAGCTATAAGGCTGAGGATTACAGAGAGGTGAGATATTGTAGTCTTTACAGTATTTTAGTGTCTGTAAATTGATTTAACTATAGGTTAGGCTACTCTTAGTAACCTTGTCAAATTAAAATCCAAACTAATTTACTACATTTTCTCTGGTAATACGATCAGAATACAATTACAAATAATCATTATCTGTCAATTTGACTGACTATGTTGTAAATTTCCATCATGCAGATGAAAAATATTTAGAGGATCGCTTAATGTGACATTGGCACATCACAAGAACTTTTCTGTCAAGAGTTTGTTTAGTCTTACCTACTCTCTCAATGTGAAAAAGACAACAGACACTGCGGTACGGTATTTAATAAGCAATTAATTACTTTCTCACACTCATCATATGCATCTTTCTCTTGGTTAAGTTTTTGGTTCAACCTTTTTGATTGTTTGATTTATCTTATTCCCTTATTCGTCACTTCTTTTTCCTATTAGCAAACCTTTACTCGAGGAATTCTTTAAAGTAGGGAAGCGCAATAGATACTTTCTTTTTACTTCATCAGTATGGATACATTGGATACAGTACAGGGCATGAAAACCACTGGCCAATATAATATTGTTGATATAGACTAATGTTGATATACAATGTTTTGTGTTTTTAAAACATGTCTCTTATGCTCAGCATCAGCAATAATCATTTATTTGATCAAAAACACAATAAAACATGTGATTTATTCCTTGGCAAAGCTGAATTTTCAGCATCAGTCTTCAGTTTCACATGATCCTTCAGAAATCATTCTAATGTGCTGATTTGATACTCAAGAAACATTTCTTAGTTGAAAACAGTTGAGCTGCATAACATTTTTGTGGAAACCTCAATAAAATATTTATTGAATATTTTAATACTCATCTACTTTGATGAATAGAAAGTTCAAAAGAACCACATTTATTTTGAAATAGAACTATTTTGTAACATTATAAATGTCACTATTGATCAATTTAATGCATCCTTGCTGAATAAAAGTATTAATCTTAACGGTCGTGTTTACATAATTTAATATAAACAACAGCAAATTAGCCTAGATGGACACAACATTGTTTAAATGACATAAATGATTACCGGTACTTTATACAATATTTACTTTCACATGGACAAGGCTGTCAGCAGATTTGGCAAAAAGCAGGGGAAGACAACACTATTGTAAATTGGCCAAGCAAGCATAGTAACACCTCAGATACCATCATGATTGATTGGTCTGACCTGTAGCCTATATATTATATTAGTCTATCAAAAAATTCAAGTGAACTTCTAGCCGACCATATACAATACTTGAAAACAAATATATCTGTTTAATGAACTTACCGTATGGATATTACATAAACAACAAATAACATTTATGTAACGTTACTATCCAAACCAAGTTCATCCATAAGAAAATGTCTTACAGCAACAACAAAAAAGCATAATTTACAAAAATATTTGGTGACCTCTCTAAACAGGTCTTGTTCTATTGATTTGTATACACCAACAGAACAAGATAACAGAACCAATGCAAATGCCATGTTTCTCTGTATTGAAGTGCAGAGACTGAAGATCTGCTGAGTGTAGGGGCTTGTAGGCAACCCTCAAGTTCTGTGAGCAGTTGGCCAGCATCGGACTGTGACATAACAAGATTAACCAGTCGTTGCAAAACTAAGAAAAAACAACTTCAGACCACAACGTCCATCCTATATCCACCGATACACACACACTTATGAAGAATAAAAGAGCTGAACGTCCTGCGCCAAATATATCCGCCATCCAAAATATAAGCACGGGATTCGACACACGCCGTTTAGCCAGACGCAGCAGTTACAGCCAGCGCTCCCCAGATTAAGGTCGGGTTATATAACCTCATCAGAGAGTAAATGACAACCCCAGGCATGGCAAATGAGGCTTTATGAAAACCAAGAAGAGTATGAAGTCATAATAAATCAACAGGAGTATCGGAATTTGATAATATAAACAGATACGAGCTGTTGCACTCATAGTATGAGATGCTGTTGTTTATGATCTATGTAGGAAACACACAGTTGATTCCTAAACAGAAGGGGTTCTGCTGCTTTCTTTAAACTTTACTGTGCTGTTTGAATGTGTTATAGCTTCAGTTTGAGACTATCTGAACTGAGACTATCAAAAATCACGACAGTAAAACAGCCCCACTTCACCACAACCCGATGTTTCCCCTCAGTTAAGTTGAGGATGTGTTTAACAGCACTCACCGTGGTATGGTGATACACTTGGTGTTGACATTCTGAGTTGTGATGGCTTTCTCCAGCTCGTCCAGCTGTCCCGTCTTCTTCAGCTTCTTCACCAGACTCTTGACGGCCTTTTCGCACCATTTCTCCTCCTGTCCGTTCTGCTCTCCCTTCTTCCAGCCCAGCAACCTCTTCACGATCGGCGGAGTAAACGGTAAAATTGACATGTTGAATTGAGTTCAACGTTCCTCTATTGCGCGGTCTCTCACGCAACTCGGGAGAGAAATTCTCGATACTTTTTAATCTTCAGTGTAATCCGAAGTCGGTAAATCAAAATAAACTGCTTATAGCTTGATAATAATATGGAGAAAAGTGAGAGGGACTTGAGGCGTGACTGAGACACGGTCTCAAGTTCAGCGCTCAGCTCAGCTCCGTCTGTCCGTCTCTCGAGATCATCAGGCATAGCGCGCCACACACACCACTAACTGCGAGGCCATTCATATCACTCCGCGCAGGAAAATAGTCCCCTCCATCCCGTCTGTACAGGTTGGACCTTGGAAGAGAAATAAAACAGATATATTTAATGAAATAATGCATTACCTCGTCTGTTTGTAATATAGCCTACGTTTTTGTGCACCGTTAAAAAAATTAGGTTTACTCAAGTTTAAAGTCATCCGCTGTGCTGTGTAGTGCGGCTCTCTGTAATGTATTCATTGCGTCTGCATTTAAAAGTGCACTCAGTGATTTTTCCTCATTAAAAAGTTTTACCCCTAAAGCAATGAGTAGTACGTTTGTACTTACATAACATTATGTAGAATCACATGAGTTCAGTCATATCAGTATCTTAATAAAACGTTGCTTAATAAATTCTCTCAATATTTTTTTCTGGTATAGTCCATGAGGACATCACATGGCCAAAATACTCCCTTACAAACATAAGGACAATATGCCATAGACTTAGGCGCAATGTCATACATTTGAAACAGTCCTACTGAACAGTTTTATTGCTCCCTTCCTCTTGTGCTATTGTAAACGCTCATAAAACCCACCCAATAACCACTATAAGACAGTGACACACAGGAAACAATTCATACAAGACCTTACTTATCATTCACAGTAAAAGCACAGTTTAACTCTCAAGAGAGAAAAGAGTGACATTCCCTTTTCCTTTAGGCCTACCTCTCCCACCCCCACTATTTCTCTCACCATAGGACTGTCTGTGAGTGGGTTGTCCCACCAAACTGAGTAGGCCTATACAGGGTTTAATTCATCTGATACTGGGCATTGGCTGCTTTTTTTAGTGAGGGAGTGAATATTGCTGAGTATGCAGATGCCTTGCCTCAGCATGACAACAAAATGCATTCATACACACCCCTAATGTACCCCTAGTAAACTCATACACACTAACATTGTACAAGACTCATTATGGGCACATAAACAAGTTTTAACAAACAGCTAGAAGTAGAAAATTGAGGAGATTTTACTGCACTTTATTGTGTAAACGGTTAGCTGATAAATAGAGGAGATACAAATTTACATGATCCACTTTTTAGTTTGTCTGTGGACTTGTGATGATATTTTATCATAATTATTTATGTTGTCTTGATTTTGATTTTTACACCAACTTTTTAACCTGAATGGTTTTTGTTTTTGTTTGTGTTTGTTTTCATGTCATCATCACTGGCCATCGTCTTGGAACACACACACACACATGAACATATGCCAGTGGGAGTTTAGGTCATAAGAGTCGAAAAGAAGCGTGTGCAACCAAGGGCCAGCTGTTACATTCAAAATGCAAACACAAGGGACTGCACTAGTCAGATTTGATTTATCCTTATCAGATTGAGACCTAGTTTTTTTGTCCACAAGACATTACACAAGAAAGAAGCAATAAGTAAGAAGTGTGCAGTTTTATGGCATTTTCTCAGATGTAATGATAAAACATCAAGGCAATTTTCATGAATGTTTTAAAACAGCTTCAAACCAAAGAGTTTTACATTGGAGGTCATTAAACCCTGGCCACACACATTTAGTTAAATTTGTGTGTGGCAACCCTTGGTACACTTTTAAAACAGTTTGCTAGCTGTGCTAAAAATACCCAGCCTGGACCTCAGCTCAGCATGGCACTGCTTCTTCCTTTTATGTATTTTAAAGAACATCTGATGTATATTTTTTTCATAGCATTTGCTTTCTTCTTGTCCTCCCACGGTTATGGTCAATATATGCTCAATAATGTATAAACAGATTCTGTGCACAGCATGACATACCTCAGGAATAACAGAAGATAAAAAACTGCAGTGTAGTTTCTGCATCTTTCATATAAATTCACTCTGATGAACAGAGATTTGCTCTAATTGGTTGAAATGTCCTTTTCAGGTTTTCAAAAATTCATATTTCCTCAGAGGAAACTTTAACATGTTTGTGTATGAGTTTACGTAGTACTTTAGGGATGCATTGTCAAGCTGCCTAAATATGACAAAAATCTAAACACTGCCATTCAAAAATGTTATTCCGCAAAGGACTCATTAAATTGATTAAAAGTGACAATAAAGTCAAAAATAAATGTTGTTGTTTTGAATCCAGAAGAATCCACAATTTCCACAAAAATATTAAGCAGCACTTTTTTCAACATTGATAATAATATATGTTTTTGAGCATCAAATTAGCATATTAGAATGGTTTCAGAAGGATCATGAAAATAATTACAGCCAAAAATGACATTTAAAAAATATTACAAAATTTTACATTTTAATAATATTTCACAATATTACTGTCTTTACTTTTATCAAATAACTGCAGCTTTGGTGAGCAGAGACTACTTTCAAAAAAAGGAAAAATTCTTACTGACCCTAAACTTTTGAATGGTATATGGTAGTTTACAAAGGTCTGTATGGTATATCCTCAGTTAGATAGCTAAACGTGTGTGTGTGCGTGCGTGCGTGTGTGTAACAAGTAAAGTGTGTGTGTGTCATCTGTGTGACAGCGTGTGGCAGGATGGAGGCTGCGAGTGTTAAAATGTGCAGCTTGACTGCAGTGGCCAGCACAAGCTCAGCACCTGTTTATTCCCTCAGGGGATTCAGCTCCCGGACAGCTGGTTTAGGAGTATAGGAAGGGATGAAGTCCAGGGCCTAGGGGGCTTGTAGTTTAGGATGTGTGGGGGCAGGGGGCAGATGGGATCTAGAAGAGCGAAGTGGGGGGATTTGGGGATATATGTGTCTGTGTGTGTGCGTAAATGTGTTTGTCTGAAGAATTGCCTCACACAAAAGGCAAGGCAGCGTGAATGAGTAATGGCCTTATCCAATCTGATGGCTGATGAGGGTATTGTGCATACTTTGACTCAAGAGACCCTGGGGAGCTACAAGGTGGTAAAGAGGGTCTGAGGGGGCTGAACTATGTCCCAGTGGAGGACATGTGTTAGAGTGATAAGATGAAGCTTATGTCTAATCAACAGTGTTTAACACAATACTGGAACCAATGATAAAGGACAGGTGGGAGAATGATTTCAGCTTCATCTGTACACTCAGCAGAACTGAAAACAGCAGTAGCGCATCTCAGTAGGACGACAGCATCATTCTCAGACTATCTGATGAAGTTTAGTATGCAGTATTATATTACTGTATACACGTGAATATTGCTGTATTTTAACGTGTTTTGCTGTGTTGTATTTACTCAGTGTTCTCACGAGATAATTTTATAAGTCTACTGTGCTGAAGGAGGCATCTGGAAAGAAATGTTACTGAATCATTTTGGTAAACAGTTCTGACGTGATGACTTTGCGCCAGTATGTTGTGAGTGGCAGGTACGGAGAGATAAACAAACGTTTCCGCCAAGAGCTCTGAGAAGCAGTGTTTGTGTGTGGCAGGATCTGTATGTTTACATGCATCCATCCGTGTTTAGATTTGTGTGCTTTTATTCCAATGCATGTGTCTGTATATGCATGTTTGTTTGAAGGGTAAGCATGCACACATTCATGTTTATGATAGCATCCCTGCTGAAAAATCCATAAACCATCGTGAATTCCATGTTGGTCCAGGCTGGTTCAATTTACTGTAATGCGTTGTGGCTAAATCAAGTATTACTGTAATTTCCTTCAACAACAAAAAAACGTACTGTTAAATAACAGTCTATTCATTATTTTTATTTATTATAAAAAGGCAAAAAGGTTTGTTAAGTTTAGCATGTGGGGTGTGGGTTATTTATATAAAAATCTGTATACTGTAAAGACCATAGAATATGGTTTGTCCCCATTTGCATTGCTTTTAGTTGAGTGTGTGTGTGTGTGTGTGTGTGTGTGTGTGTGTGTGAGTGTGTGTGTGTGTGTGTGTGTGTGTGTGTGTGTGTGTGTGTGTGTGTGTGTGTGTGTGTGTGTGTGTGTGTGTGTGTGTGTGTGTGTGTGTGTGTGTGTGTGTGTGTGTGTGTGTGTGTGTGTGTGTGTGTGTGTGTGTGTGTGTGTGTGCGTGCGTGCGCGTTTACGAGTGTACCTTGATTAAGGCAAGTTTTATGGCAGACTTAAATAGAGTGTTATGTTGAGAACCGTCACACCACGACAGCATAAAGATTCCAGGCAGCAGATATACACGTTTTTGCCCTTCAAAATCCATCAATCTGTCCACAGACTTCAAAACAGAACAACAGGCATGTGCAAACACACACATACACCTCCTCAGGCAGAAGTCACTTTTCAGTTACTGCCATAAACGCCCCATCCTCCGTTGTCATATAGACACATATTTTGAAGTCCCAGTGCACTGCACAAGAATGAAGGTCACTTATTAATTTAAAGTGTATTGAGTGCTAAAGGTGGGGAAGGTCAAACTCAGACTCGTCATGTTGTTTTCAGCTCTAAGAATTTAAAGTGATGTATTCATTATTGCTCCAAAGCACAAATACAGCTATCTAAAGTCATACATACCCAAACTATATATAATTATGTTACCTGATTGTCTGCGCAAGAAAACTAAGAGCCTATCAACACCTCTTGCATATTAAAATAAAGCCTTTCCATCCTATTTCATGTAGGTAAACAATGAGGAAATGCTGTTCTGAAGCATTCTTTGTGAGTAAAATTCATCACTGGAATAAAAAAGATAAACAAGAAAACCCAAAACACATGATAAGCTGAATTATTTTACATGCTGTAGTCACTCATCATGTCGCTGATAAGCTCCGAGGGCTGTGATAAATCTGGTCACCACCACTCAGTCAACACCAGCCCACACTCCAGCGTTACATAATATGACGCTCTGGATTTTTATTATTGAAGGAGTGCGCTGCGTTGCAAAACCAACAGTGACTCACTGTGTGTATGTTTCTGTTTTATGTGAGTAACAGGGACTAAAAGAGTGCAGACCCAGCATGGAGGGCATATATTTTGTGGCTGATATGGGCCCAAAGTACTACACACCCATGTGAGGATTACCATGATTCACGTGCTGATGCGTGCCCAAGGCTGGAGATCTGACTCTATTGTGCTGAGTGTGATGCATAGTGCATACTGGTCTTAGCACCCATGAGTCAGAGCGAATAGCCAACTGTGTGCTGGAAATACTGAGGGCAGATGATATGGATCAGCAAGCGATGACTAAAATATCCAGCGTCATCTTGGCCTGTCATTTGGGATAGGTGAAGATAATCTAATTTGTTGATCTTGGGGGATGCTACCACACTAAAAGTCTTTATTTTTTAGCTTGTCCCCCAATTGTTTTTTCAACAACTCAGCTGGTCCTACAAAATGTATACTTAATTGGACAGATGGTATAGAGCCAGCTGTTCTTTTAGGATTCACACAAGCACTTCAGCGCCACCTGGTGGCGAAGATGTTCTATTGAAGTTACTTCACAGAATGTATTTTTGGTTCAAATTGGAAAATCCAGCTTAAAGTTGTTAACTTGTGAAACATGGTACCTGCTTTCTTGCTGGTTGACAACAAACTGATATATACACAGATATATATACAGTGCTTAGCATAAGTGAACACATCCATGCTAAAGTTGACTAAAAAGAGGAATAAAAAAATTATCTTTTTGGAAATTGATCTCAATGCCTTAATTAAAATTAATCTTAATGCCAATCTCTAGGTATGGTGAAGGGTGTGTGATGATGTGGGGCTATTTTAATTCCAAAGGCCAAAGGAACTTTATCAGGATCATAGTATCATGGATCCATGAAATAACTGGCCTTTAAAAATAAAACTCTGCCTGCCTATATGGGAATTTAACATAGGGGTGTCCTGACTTATGCACCCTTTATTTTAAGGAAGAACATTTATTTATTTACGATACATTATTCATCGACAAAGAATAATTAGTGTCCTTAAAGGTTGGAGTTTTCCTCATTTTTTAAATTAAGCCATTAAGATCAATTTCCAAAAGATTATTTTTTTATTCCTCTTTTTAGTCAACTTTAGCATGGGTGTAATATATATATATCAGGCCTATCAGTAACATGCAGAGGTGTTCTGAATTGAGGATGAAATAAACAAATTGTATCTTCATGTCCCAGTTACACTTAACATTGTCACATTTTCCTGGCTAAATAAGGAAAAAAAGAAAACAAATACAATTAGGTTTTGTATTTTTACATTAACAATGTGATTAATGTTCTATTTAATAAAACCAAGTAGCCTATACATCCCACCAAATTACTGTTTTAAGCATTTTTACATTTATTCCAAAATAATAACTAAAGGCAGTAACAATTTAAACAATATTTTATTTGTGAACTGATGTTCAGCTGTTGTTGTTGTTGTTTTTTAATAGTCAACATCATTTTCACGCCATGTTGTAATAATTACCGTAGGCTCGAGATGACAACACGTGACGTTCTATTCGGAGCAAACTGTTATCAGCATAGACAGACAGTATATAAAGGTTATCAGAGGGAGAACCATATGGGAGAACTGCCAGTGCCACCACTCTTGCTACACTTCCGGCTTCTGAACTGGTTGCAGTTCCACTCTGGTTCCATATGAGGGCGCTCACAGGATGAGTGCAGAATGAATGGAGGTCTATGGAGCTATACCCCTCAAAATCCACTTTTCTCAGGATATAATTTTTTGTCTAGTAATTTGAATGTTGTATTCGAAAGGAGATGCAAATAAATTACACATTGCCGGGTGTTGGATTTTTTAGAATCACTTATTTGCTTTAAAAAGTATTTTAAAATGTCAATGACGTCATACACATACAACCAGAGATACTGCTTTACGGCAATAAAAAAAACTGCTTTACGGCAATCTTTCAGTCACTTTGGTGCTTTCGCGCTCTGCACTTTCTTTTCTCTCGAGGCATCGACAACACAGCTGACAGGTAAATACACGTGCTAGAAGAGTTTTTGTTAGAAGATATTCTGCAGTCCCGCTTCGGATGCCATCAAGCGGTATCTCTGGTCGTAACCAGTCCTTCACTGACCAATCAGCGTTCATTAGCAGAATGCTAGCATGTTATGGGCAACAACAACGCAACCTGTAAGAAATCGAAAGGATATAAGTACTCGTTCATTCAACTTTCGACCTATAACCCATGTTGAACTTGCAAAACCTACTATCAAATCTGAGATTTCTCAACGGCAATCGGGTGAAAGAGACAAATTTAGTCGTCTAGCTGCTCCATAGACTAATTTTGCTCCATTCCTAGCTCCATTCATTTTGCACTCGGGCGATAGCCTCATTACTTTTCAATGTAAACGTGCTAGACGGACGTCTTTAACTGTTGCGTTCACGTCTTGTGTCTTTTGTAGCGTTGTCTCGCATCGCATGACACAGTTAAAGTTAAAATAAGTTTTTTAAAAACACGTCTCTAACTTGCGCTTTTTTTTTCGTTCTGTTGACCTGCATCTCAGATCTCACATTTTTTTTAACAGCAAAACGCATTCTGTGTGAACCAGCTCTTAATTGTGTGAAATATTTGTAGCACATTAAACCTAAAAATTTGTAGGCTACATGTTAATTTTGACAGCCCTAATATATTATATATATATATATATATATATATATATATATATATATATATATATATATATATATATATATATATATATATATATGAGACATTCCCTTTGCTGTCTACTTTTGTCATCTAATAGTTCAGAGTGATGAACCAGCACATTAAACTGTCAGCAGTGTTGTGGGCTGGGCTGTCGGAGTGAGTTTAGTGTGAGTGGATGCAGTGCTCGACTCAGGTCTGCTGTTGTTGGGTGGGTCTGAGAAGCAGGGGCTCCGAAGGGGCTTGAAGCAGCTTTACAAGCGCCCTTTAATCCATACTTAAATACTGTTGTGTGCACTGCAAATATTCTTAAGAGGAAATAACAGACTTTAAAAATATAACTTGAGCAAACATGGGGTCTGAACAGTCTAGTCTCTTTAGCTGTTGCCTCACACATGGAGAGGGATAAACACAACCCATTATACAACCCAGAGCTTGATCATGGGATACTCTTTAATTAAACACCAGCCTTTATTTAGAGTGGCAAAAGCCAGCATGCAATTAGCTCCTAAAACTTTCCACTTATTAGAATAATAATGGAGACTACATTCACTGCAATTTGCTAATGAATATGTAGAGAAAGAAATGCACTCCATAACTCACAATCACATTTTGTGCGTTTTATACAGTGAACAAAAGATTGAATTTTCCTTCTGTTGTCTGTAGCCTATTATTGTGAAGAACAGACATCAAAACTGTGACAAAGCAAACACAAAACTGACCACATTAAGCTGGTTTAATCAGCTGGTTGCAGTTTTGTTGGTGGTCCAAGATGGTCTACTAGGTTGGATCAGCTAAGGACCAGTTCAGACCAGCTAGAAACCAGCACCTTGTCTAAAACACAGATACCATTTTTAAGCTGGATTTTCCAACAAGCAAGGCAGACAAGAAAATTGCTGACAGACCATTTGATTAGACTATTATGAAAAGTTTAACATTATCTCTCACATGTCTTAGGCAAAAGACTTCAGACATGTGGGTTGAAAAAAATAATCATGGTTAGGCAGCATTCAGAAAATCATGGAATCGTTTCCAGTGTCTGCTAGTATAATTTAGGAGATTAAACAATACAGAACAGTTATAAATCACTAACGGATCACACAGCTATTTGGGCTGAGCTCCAACTCCTCATGAATGGAAGCAGAAACGGCAAAGGAAAACATCTGAGGTTGCTTGGCTCCAGTGAGCATTCACATCTAATGTGTCTTCCAGGAAAATATTGACTAGCTGCATGGCCAGTAGCCAAAACATGATGCCAGAGGATTGTCCTGCTTCTTTTCTTCCAAAAGGTTGTTACTGACATGTAGTTAGTTCAGATGCCGCAAGGTGGCAGCAAGTGCAGACAATTGACGACAGAATGAATTTTTACAGCCACCCCCACCGCCTATCCCCTTTCCACAAGCGGTGGGCTATATTATTGAAATAAAATAATAATAATTTAGGCTGAATCTATGTTTTATGTAATGCAGTATTAAAAATATAATCAAAGACCTTATATTATTGTAATATTGAGGTGTAAAACCCTCAATCATCTGTTGACACTTATTTAGGTAGTTAGGATACTCTATCCTTGAGAGACTTTATGACAGGCCTGAAATACTGCTTCAATAACACCTCAGGATGAGACAGAGGAAGAGGGGGCCATTTTAAGAAGGAATGTCCCCCGCTCTGGTTTCACTGAGCGAGAGAAAGAGAGATGATGATGATGATTACTTAGCAATGTATGTGATTCTCATGAATCTCATCCCCTAAGTAGTAAAACCGGAAGACATTAATTCACAGGGAACAAAATAATTTTGACATTTTGTTTTATTAATGTTTATTAATTGTTTGTAGGCTATTTATTATTTAGTAAAAAATGGGGGTGGTGGTGGTAGCATGTGTCGGTCTGATACTCAATCATATCATAATAAATTGGAATTATGAGCATGGATAGCTTGCGTGTCTGCTTTAAAAAAAATTCTGTCATCATATTCTTGAATATCATCTTCGTATATATGCTGTATTTATAGGCCTATCCAATATATGTTCTCTAGATTACTTTAAGCTTGAGGAGAAACCCATATATAGATTAAGATAAAGAATGCACACATGTGGTTTCTCATGTATGTGTGTGTATACGTGCGTCTACTCTATATGTGTGAGAATGTTTGCTAGCAACAAGCATGTTTAGCTGAGGCTAGGGAAAGTAAAACTGATGAGAAAATGTCTGATGTGTGTACGGATGCCCAGTCTAGTGTGGAGCCAGTCCGTCTGCCGGCCGACTGCCCTCCTGGAGACTCGAGAACATCCGATCCTCCTGTGGAGAGAGAGAGAGGGGGAGAGAGAGAGGGAGAGGGAGAGTGTGTGACAGAGAGCGCAAAGGTGAGAAAATAGAGAGAGAAAAAGAGTGAGGGGAGTGGGAGAGAAGGTTGGCTAGGGTGGAGAACATCCTAACACTTTTTTTACAATGTCAAATTTGTCACATTATGTAAAAATGACATTAATATTCGGCTCCCTTCAGACATTCTGTTGACTAAAAGTAACATTGCACCTACACGTCTACTATTAGTGGACTGTTAGGGGTAGGGTTGGTTAGTAGAAGGGGTTAGGGTTAGTAAACAGTGTTGGGTAACTACAAGTAAATGCAAGTTACAAAATCAGATTACTTTTTTCAAGTAAAAAGTAAAGTAATGCATTACTTTTAAATTTACAACAAAAATAAAGTTAAAAATAGTTACTTTTTCAAAAAAGTACCGGTATGTAACACAAGTTACTTTGTTTTCCCATTTATTGACTGACAGCTCTCCTGTCCCCATGTTGAGAGAAATCCAGAGGTGCAGAGGCGTTGTGTGTGTTGTAAATATGATTATTCTTGTAGTTCTAGACTAAATGTGAGCGTGTGCATTTATTCATCTCACTTGCACAAAAACAGATTCAGTATTCCTTAAAATCAATAAAAACAGTAAAAAGCAAACTCTGAATATGATGCAAACCTGCAATCAGGGTGGGAAATTAGCACCCGCCACCCGCCGAGGGCGGGTACTTTTTCAAAGTGGCGGGTCACTTTGCCGTGTATACCAGCCACAGTGGCGGGTGGATTATAATAATGCTGCGTTCGCACCAAAAGAGTTCGCAAAAATTCGCATCCACCGAGGGACCAGGACAGGACCACCAGACGCGCATAAACGCGTCTTTACATTGACATAACATTGAATGTATTAAGTAGTAACCAATAAACACATGCTGCGAGTGATTTCATTGTACGGATTGGACAGCCTTTGTCAAAGAATGCGGTTGCTAAGTAACAATAATACACTTTTGTCGAGTAACTCTTTTGATTGGTTTTCAGCGCTGTGTGTCACGGCGCTGAAGAGACCGTTATACTGTATAACTTATACACATAGCTAAGCTGAGAATAAAAATAAAATAAAAAGTGTATATATATATATATATATATATATATAGCTGAGCTGAGCTGGTGCAGAAGAAAGGGAAATTATTTTTAACCATGCGCGCGCGCGCTCTCTACACTGCTGAAGCACGGATGATCTGAAAACACAGACAAGCTGGAGTTCAGCGATCTTTATATGAGATTTTCTACTTAAATTAAAGTGTCATTCAGTCGGTCTGTGTTCTGTCACGAGCCGCTTGCGCTGTTTGTGCGACTAAATCTGCGATCAAAATGCAGGCTGATATCCAGCAGTGTTTTTAATGTTGATCATATATGAGCAAGAATGCAATGTTCCCCTGAAATCCACACGATTTCAAATGTGACATTGATTTTATACAACAGTAAAAAAAAAGGGGTAACATTTAAGTGATATACTGCATTTAAAACAGTAGTCAGGCTTATTGCTCTATTTTGCAACGAAATCTGTGGCTTTGAACGAATCGTGAGATTCAATGAATGAATGACTCGATGACCGCCACCTACTGGCTATTTTAATATAATATTTTTATTAATATTTAAAATGTTTTTTAACATTGCATATTTATTGAACATTGTTTTATTTAAAGCATTATTTATTTTTAAAAGGTATTATAAAGGTTAAAAATTAAATGAAAAAATGTATTAAAGGGGGCGAATATTGTCCCTTAATGGAAAAGGTGTGACTGCAGTCTAAGTGGAAGAGAGGAACTTAGGAAAAGGGATATGTAGAATTGCACAAGTGCTACTGCTAAAGAGTGCAATGTAAATAATGTATCATCATAAGCTTAATTGAATGGCCTAGAGAGAATAATTATGACATTTTCTGTCTAAAGACTACATATAAAATAGCTACCTAAAGTAACTGCAGTTTACTAAAAGTAATGAGTAAAAGTTTGCATTCATAAGCATTTTCGTCTGAAGATGAAGACTAAGACTGAATCAAAAATGGTTGCCAAAATGAACACTGGCCTACACACACCAAGCGCACTACAACACTGTTGCGTATGTATTAAATATGACTGATCATTTAAATAAAATGTTTTATTTAATTCAAGTAGCCTACATAGTAGCCTACATAATTATTTTCCAGGGTTTAAAATGTATACAGGTTTGACATTTTCCCCTCATACTTATGTTGGAATGGGTACGAAGTTGGCATTGAATTTCATTTGAAATGGTATTAAAAAGGTCTTAAAAAGCCTTGAATTTAAGCTGGAGGATCCTGGGGGTACCCTGAAATAAATAAAAAACGTATTGAAGCAATTTCTTTCTTGCAATTTGAATTCCGGAAAAAGTGGCTGGTAAAAAATATAAGTGGCTGGTAAAATTGGGCATCCACCAGCCACTGTGGCTGGTGGACAAAAAAGTTAATTTCCCACCCTGCCTGCAATAATTAAATATGTTAAATGACACCATATATAAGGGCCTGGATTATACCAGGAAAATATTGTATTTCCAATAAGACAAAGGAAATACATTTCAAAATTGTACATAAAATACCTGGCTGTCAATTCTACATTGGGACATTCTACATTTGGACATTGACATCTTTTGTTCTTTTTGTAAACAAGCAGAGGAGACATTTGCAAATTAGTTTTTTGGTTGCCCTATTTTCCAAACAATTTTGGTTTAAAAAAACGCCATTTCGGTTTAAAAAAAGACGTGAATATGCATTACAGAAACTGATATATAGTCAGACACTTTCTAACCCAACAATCCAAAAAAGAATATAAATAAGTTTAACACTAAATTTTCATATATAACTATTAAAAAGTTCAGTTAGTTAATCAAATGAGAAAGTGTTAGTGATGAACGAAAAACTACAAAAATAGTTCTAAAAGATAATAGTCACCCACTGAGACACACGCCACTATGAGCCCATCAGGAATAAAATGAAGAATGGATTGTCTTCTTTAAATATCACTGTGTGTCTGATAAACACTGGAGCTGAACAGCAGAACTGTGTCTGGCTCCATGGGGACCATATTGATTTCTCTGCTGCAGAGCTATTGACAGGAAATGCTGGACGGTCTACAGTGGCTCAGTCTTTCGTAAAGTACACAGTTTATACTGGGGAAAAAAAATACCATGCAAGCCTATGAAAATATAATAATTCAAAATTATATGATAAAGCTAAGGCAAATATTTTTCCTCTGCAAGTAAAACCACCTCCATAATCAGACACTCATCCAACGGTTTGGGGTAACCTAATTCAAACTGCGTTTGAGATTTAAAAGAGAGGGGGACATAGATGAGAGGATTTTCGAAAGAGGTGAAAGGGTAGGGGAATGGTTTTGGCTGTGTTTTTGGATCTGGGTCCAGCAGTGTTGTGTCTGAAGGATGTTTAAGGAGCGGGCCGTCCCGAGCCAGGCTTCCAGTCTCACTATAATTACTGCAGTGGCTGACAGACATAGTGCTTAAAGAAACAAAACAGAGACAGGATTAGGAATAAACACCAGTACGCCTACACGCAAAGAAACTCTACACACATCACACACACATTACATACATACATGGACTTTAAATAATCTAAGAGTTATATGGACTGCTGAATGATTTAAATGAAGGGAAAAGGGTGAAAGAAAATAAAGGCTAAATATTATATTTAGATAATTACCTGATGACAGAATGATTTATGGCGCTGTCTACTCAAATTTCTATTCTTATATATCCATTTAGTTTCTGAGACAGAATGGGAATAAAGAAAAAGAAAGGGGGACATGTGGGAAATAAATTCAAATCAGCTGATATGTAATTAAATGTCTTATGTGACGTCATCATGGCGCCTCTCTGCATCTGCTTGTCTTCCTAAGGGCCTCAGCTCTATTGTGCTATTGAGATTCAAGTAGGTCGATCCTTTCAAGCCTTAAAGGCTAATTCCATGAATTCAACTAGCATTCACTTTACAGTGCTGATTTAACAAGAATGTATCGTTTTAGTAAGTTACCCCCCCCCCCCAAAAAAAACTCTCCTTACATAAAAATGTACAGTGATTGTACAAATTAAATCCACAGTCATTCAAATTAGCTGCTGTTGCATTGTAACATCTAGTAACTGAAGTATATGAAACATTTGTGTTGTAATTTATCTTCTTCAGCGATCTGCCTTGATATTCGAATTTATCTTCAGCTCAGAGCATAATATCGCCAAACCAAGATACACAATTTAATTACATTAGGCATCTAAAAAAAGGCAACTGTTAGAATTTACAGCATGTTGTGCTCAAACTTGGTGTATAGAACATTTAGGAAAATCAACCCTGTTTATACAAAGGGCAAATATTTGAGTTGATTCTTTGCAAGTTGCACAAATAAATCCCAAACTGGTAAGATCTGGTGCAGTTGAAACCGAATTAGAGCAGCATTGGCTGAGCCAAAATCACCACATTCACTCAGAAATCCAGTTCACTGTGAGGTCAGCCCACCATGGAGTTAAAAACACCACGGCTAGAAACCAGAGCCATTCCGACAGAGATCCTGCTTCCAGAATATGACAAATGAGATCAATTAAATATAAACTAAAAACATTCATGCATGTAAGAGAACAGACCATATTATTTGAGTTGATTGTGCTGTTTTATGCAGAAACACGTTAACCATTGAACCATGAGAAATGTGTGAGAAAGCAACAAGGATTTAAAAAAAGTTGAATCTATCAAAATCCTCCATGAAAAGCAGCAGAAACTCTTGAGAAGGCGAACAAGCTGAATGCAAATGCCTTCATGCAGGGGCCGTTTCCAGAATGATTTTTTCCGTTTCCCTTCACAGATATAAATTTTCAAAGGTGCTAGTTTTTCTCTTCTGTCTCCACAGTCATAATATGGTGTTCACAGAGCTGAAGAATGCGTCTGGAGCTGGGCGGCTGGGGCTTCATGGCGCAGGGATAATGTCTATGTTGCTTTCTGGGAGTCCTGTTTTAAAAGGGATGAGGTGGGGCCAGGCAGACTGCTGAGTAAGCTAGCCGCTACGCGGTCGCCCTCTAGAACAAACAACGGCACTAAAAGAAAGCTTCCCTGGACCCTGATGTATTGCAACACTGGAAAAGCTGTGACACTTATGTGATTTGCATGTGAGCATAGTAAAGTTCACTTTGTACTTTCCAAAAATGGAATGAAATTGCTTCTTTCTCCAGAAACTATCAGCGATTTTTGAGCTTGTATGAAGAACACTACATACCCTGTTCTACTGAACAAAATAAGTACTTGAGCTAATTGGATATTTTCAAATGATCTCTAGATAGCAACCTTGACACATATTTTTGATATGCATTTATAGAGTTTTAATCATGAAAATTCAACCAAACAAAAGACCCAGTGATGAATTCATGAATGTAAGCTCAGCATTGATTATAAGGGTGAAATTAAATTAGAGGTTTAGCTTTTCCTCAAAAAGCAGCCTGCAAAAACAGACAAAACACCTACACTGATATTAATCCTAGTAATAAAATTAAATAAAAGTGCTACAAGTTTTTTTTTTTTGCCATCTATTGTTTTTTTAAAGAAATATTCTTTCAAGTTTTCATTAAATCTGCAGCTACGTATTGCATCAACTGTGTGTACTGCACTGACTGTATCATGCTGAAAATCTGCATATAATTTATAGTATACTACAGGACTCAATGTAAATTCCAAAAAATGGCACATTTCAACACACAGAAATCCAAAGTGCATTTCTTTTGTTTTTATTTTCTCTGTCCATCCATAAAGACATTGCACCATACATAAATAATTGTTGTAAAAATGACTCCGTATTTACAAGTATTCCATATAATACGTTTATATAAAACTTTATATTAAATTTAGATAGATTACATTTGGGATTGTGGCTGTGGGTGTCTGAGCATTTGCAGTGAGTGTGTGCAGTATGTGGTAAGAATGTATATGTCTGCATTTGTTTGTGTGTATACATTATCTGTGGTTGTTGAGTAAAATCTCCAACCAACATGGACATGATGTAATGAACTGTCTGGAGTAGCATGGACCCCAGCCCTTGGCAAAACTGATCCTCACACTGTTTGGGTCGTACGGCCCTTCCAGGTGCACCAAATCGCTGGGGGGTTGAATTTGGCACGACTTCTCATAGTCAAAAACCTTTATGGAGTAGCCTGGCATGACTCTCCTCACAGTCAAACTCAAGTAGGGGTGATGCTCCAGAGTTGGGGAATTCACAAAAATAGGGTGCTGACTGCGGTTGTAGGCCCAAACTCCATCAGGCTCTTTGCTGAGGAGGATGCCGTGTCCGATCTTGCCACGGGTGCGCTGGACGGAAGTGGAACGTGGAGAGAGGGGGAGCAGGCCCAAGCACAAGCCTGTACCCTGAGGTAGGTCATAGAAGATGCTAAGAGAGGCGTCGTGAACTGGGTACAGACGGCCCACGCGTGTACGAAGCTCCCAGTATGCCACGTTACACCAGTGATTCTGTGCCAAGGAGGATGGAGACATACTGGCATCTGAGGAGTGAGAAAACAAATGTATGAAACAAAAAATACACTAATCAAAGTACATAAAGCAGAATATAAAACAGAATACCAAAACATTTTTACAGTCTTTTATAAAAAGTGCCGTCTGCAGTATTTTTTACAATTAGTTGATCAAATTCACTGTAAAGTTCAATCAAATATAAAAATAAAAATAAATTGTTTATGCTGATTAGAGAAAAAATTATTCAATTGATTATTATTATTGTTGTTATTATATTATATATCTTCCTACAATACTGGATATACTAACGATTATAGCAATATATATAGCTATATTGTCTATTTTTATACTTTTATAACATTAACATGTTTTGTCCTTATTAAGCAAACAAACAAATAATGATAATAATAATAATTCATATTTTTACTTGTAGTTTTGAAAGCCACTAGTGTGCCAGCAGAGTGTTCCTAAGCATTACCACACTTATTTCTACTGTAATGTGCTGTCATGACAAGCAATGTCAATGTTTTGACCACTCTCATATCAGCTCCCTTATTCTTTTTGATGTTACACAGAGCATATTCATTCACTAAATCTCCAATCCTATCAGGAGAGGATTCAAAACTGAAGAAGCAACGACCCCCACTAACAGGCCCAAATCTGTCATCTCTGACTCTAACACCCCCCGCTTCTGCCTCAGCATTCCTCTCTCTCCAGTCAGCGGGGCCGACTGGGGCCCCTCTCCCCCTCCGAGGACCAGCATTCAGCTCTCTGACCACTCAGTGAAGGCTCGCGACCCCCTGACCCCCCAGCCGCCAGCCTATCCAGTCTGATTAAGTCAAACACAGACTGATGGCATTATTTTGCTTCACAGGCTCTATTGAGGGAGAAGATCTAAAGCCCTGGGCCTGTGCCCCCATTCTGCTCAGTCTCAACCCTCTCTGGCCCAAAGAGACATCAGAGGACACACTATTAATGAAGTAAGTTTTGTACGGAAATGCACTGTCATTATCTTGGATTCTCTGGCCACTGACTTAGTAGGCTATGTGCTTCCAAATACATAAAAAACAGATATGCATGGAAATGACAAAGAGAAATCATAATCTCCATAGAGATTTTCATAAAATAACATTTCTTTCTTTTCTGGGTTTAAAATAGATACAAAGTGAAAACCAGGCAAAAGACCTATCAGAAGTCACTGGAAAAGAATATGAACAATTGTGCCTCAATGTTGAAGTTTAATTTTCTTAAATGTTATGGATTTTAATAAATAAAAATAAGGAATAAACACATTTGCTGCCTACTTTAATTCTATAAGCAGTGCTATTGTGTATCCCAGTGAGGTTTCAGGATCTCCTTTAAGTTTAAGTAAGTTACTCATATGCACTGTTTTGCATGCACAGTTGTTAGTGCCTGCAAAAGCATTCTTGTGTGCCTAGCCTAAACCAACACCACAAAATGAGAGGGGGGGAGGAGAGGATGGAGTCTTGTCTGTCCTGCTATGCCAAATATTAGATCTCCCTCCACATATTAGACCCTTCCACCGAGCCAGTAAGTGGTGGGGGAGCTTAGAGGGGTGATAATGAAAATGCCACGACAAGAACCGCCAGAGAACTCTAGAACACTTCCAGTATTTTCACAGCTCTAGCACAATAGCAGCGGTCCAAATCGTTTGGCTCCGAAAGCAAGCCAACATCTTTCTTTCTGTGCATCTAAACAACTCTTAAAGGGACAGTTCACTTGAAAAATTTAAATTCTATCATGTACTCTCCTTCATTCCATTTCAAACCTGTATGACTTCCTTTCTTCTGTGGACCACAAACAAAGATATTATGACTTTTTTTTAATCCATTAAATAAAAGTCAAAGGCATCCAATGTTATTTAATCAGGCATACATGCACACATCCTTAAATTGGAATGTCTTTAATTGTGTACACAGAAAGAAATGTCTTTCTTTTGCAAGTCATTTTGTTGTTCATTCCTCTGGATGATGAATTTGTGGTAAGAGAATTGACTGCATATTGATCCCTGTCTAAGATGAAACTAACAGCTTTTGTCAGGATGAGAAAGCAAAATGATTTCTCCCTGTCACAATACTGGAGGAGACACTGAGAGAAATATGCAGACAGACACACACACAAATCACGCATAAACGTAATTACAATAAAGCAGGCAAAAAACAAAACAAAAAAATGACTAGATCTAAAAAGTCTAAACATGCGTGTCCCTTAAAAAGCGGGGGCAAATAATTTTCCAACAATTGATAGAGTCATTCTTTGTCAACATCTGCAAAGAATCTCTGCAGAGACAGGCAGGATTTCATTAGTTAAATTGCGTGTTGGCCTGCGCTCTGTCAGGAAGAGGGGAAGCCACAGCGAGGCCTGTAATTTAAACCTTATTTTAAAATGCGACTGGCTGGCTATGCCAGGGCTTGCATTGCAAAACTCAGCAGGAAGCATCAACATGAAAATAATGGAGGAGAGAACGTATGCGACACACCAAAAGGATTTTGTTCCTTGTCTTCAGAGTTTCAGGGTAATAATCAGCGCAGGACTGTAAGACTCACAGCAGATAAGAGCTCAAGAGGCCCCGAGTCCCCCAGTCAGCATCCTGACAAGACTGCCCATTGTTCCTCATAATCAAATTTTGACTCAGTGCTGAAAAGCTGCTGGATGACGTCTTTTAGCTGTTTGCATAAAGCTCATCTAGATATCATATTCATTTCAAACTGGAGAAAGTCAATATTGATGAATGAATATTCAGAGGAAGGTGTAACATGTTTTCATCATATTAAAAATATATTTAAGCACAGAAGCGATGAAATGAAGAGAACCACAAACCACATGTGTACATAATTGGACTATAAGATAAAGAAGGAAAGAGACAACAACATGCTTCTCCTTCAAGAACCATACAACAAGCACAGAAACTTTGCGTGGGGAGGTTATTATATCCACGATAGAGAGGGGAATGCTTAGCTGACCAGTGCTAACAAAAATAGCATGGATAAGCAAAGCCATTTGACATGTTACACTAATTAGCAGCTCTGAAAACATCAAGGGCCAAACCAAAGCATCACATTCAGCATACACTAACGTTCAAAAGTTTGGGCTTCTTCTCTTATGCTTTGTTGATTTAATAAAAACAGTAAAAACAGGAATAGTTTGAAATAATATTACAATATAAAATAACTTTCAAAGTGATGGCAAAGCTGAATTTTCAGTTTACATACAACCAAATAATCCTTTAGTAATTGGATTCCGTCAATCATTCGGACGGAAAAGCCTTCATGTAAACACCTTAAAGGATAACTCTCGCCAAAATTGAACCTAGGCTCTTTTTGTTAATCCACCACAACATGAAACTGTTCTTGAAGTATCACCGGGGGCTCTACACATGAACTTGAGCATTGACAACATTGTTTGTGTACACAAAGTTTGCTAAAAAGAAAGATTTTGAACAACTGTGTTTCCGTCCGCCGGCATTTTGTCAGTCCAAAGTAGTCAATCTCCGAATGCAACATAATGAACTGACTCCATATGAGGAAATGTCATGAACTTGTAATTTCAATGAAAAGGCATGATAACTTTAGACACTTAGCTCATGGAAACAAGCTTTAGGGGCTTTCCATCTTTACTCTCCTCATGTTACGTTGCATTCGGAGATCGACTACTTTTGACTGACAAAATTCCAGCCACCAAGTGAGTCGTACAAAACCTTTCCTTTTAGCAAACTTTGTGTACACAAACAATGTTGTCAATGCTCGAGTTCATGTGTAGAGCCCCTGGTGATACTTCAAGAACAGTTTCATGTTGTGTCGAGCCTCCTTAGTGTTTTAAAAATACCGATTTTGATGCTCTTGTTGTAGTGCCCCTAGCACTCCCATTCAAAAGGCATTTTGACCGAAAACGAAAATACGGTCAAACTTAAAAATGGAGTTTCCATTCTAATTATGCTTTTACACAAATGTTTGACATCAGTTTGATTAACAAAAAGAGCCTAGGTTCAATTTTGGCAAGAGTTATCCTTTAATTGATCGGATTGAGCTCGATCCGAATGAAATTTCGATTGGATTGGAAGGAGTGGTTCATTTCCTTTCTAATCTGATCGAGAGGACATGTAAATACTTAATCGGATTAAAAAACGAAACTGGAAAGGACTGTGCAAGTGAAATGACGCAGAAATGGTGTATGACGCGCGGAACGAGCTGCAGTTGTTGTTATTAAATAAAGTGTTATAAATTACTTTTGTGTTATTCTAAAATTCTCCTACCACTCATCATCTGAAGTGGAGCAGAACTAAGTCCCATCAGTCCTCACTTCAAACTCTCATCCACAGACACTTTATTTTGGGCACGGGAAGGGGTGTTTTTACTGATTGATAAATATAAGCAGCACGGCACAACAGTTTATGTGATCGTCGTCTAGCTCCTACTCAGGACCCATCAGCTTGTGTCATATAAACACGAACATCAACCCGATCACTTTATTTAGCGTTCATGTAAACACTACCATCGTATTCCTGTCGGACTGAATTCATTCTGATTGAAACAAAAGGTGTGCATGTAAACCTAGCCAGTGTCACGTGACATACTCCATCAGAAATCATTTTAATATGATGCTCAAGAAACATGTCTTATTATTATTTATGTTGAAAACAGCTGTCCTGGTTAATAATTTTTGTAGCAACCATGTTAAAATCCCTTCATGTTTTTTTTAATGAATATAAAGTTCAAAAGAACAGCATTGATTCAAAATATAAATCTTTTACAACATTTTAAATGTATTTTGAACTTTTGAATGGAAACCGAAACTTTTGAACAGTAGTGTAAATACACATCACTTGATTTTCAGGATCAACCAGAAAATATCAGTAATTATTGAATACTCCCCCCCCCCCCCATTTAAATGCCTTAATTTACTGAAGACTTGAACACCAACCTGAATAGTCCTGCGACATGCCACAGTGTGAATGCGTGGCTTCGGTTTCTATGTAAGGCAGCATTGGGAGGGAAGAATCTGCAAAATAAGACATACAATTTAATCTTTTCTCCATTTGACTGCAGTTAAAAAAACATTACTAACAGTTAAAACATCATACTTTATTTCAATGAATCTTTGCTAACTTGAACTGAAGAAAACTAAATGACTTACTCAGTGGCTTGTGTTCTGGTAAGGGGGAGAGATGGGAGTATGGAGGAGGTGGTGTGTCTGAAAAAATGGAGAACTGAGTTAAGAACAAAAGAGTTTTCTTTTGATTGAGTATACCTCCAAAACTGAACACATCTCTGATGCCTATTTGACCAGACCTAGATCAAAAGATCTAACACTGCGAAAGCGTTTGGCATAGATTCTCCAGCACTTTTACAGCCAATGAGAATGTTACCAGCTGGTATGGAAATTACAGGTGAAGAAGAGCCATCCATCAAAAAGACAATGAATGTGTCACCATGAACCAAGAATGCATGGAATCCAATTAAAAGTGACCAGTTCTGAATCTCATTATTACAGAAGGTGGAAACACTTTTGCTGACTTTGCTTTACGACTATTAACCACTTACAGGACATCAGTGTTGGACTGTAGTGACCATTTGTATGCATGACTAGTTCTCTTGTAGGACTACAGCGCAAGTTAGCCTACTACTTTTATTTCTGATACGGTTCAGTTACTAAACCAACATGCTATATTTTTACTCTATATTCTTTCTTGACCCTCCTCTAAGATTATTGTTCAATCAATTCTGTTCTCAATCTGCAACTGTTCATACACAATGTTAGGGCAGTGTTTTTGTGAATAGGGAGGGAGCAGAGAAATTGAGAATCCCAGAGGGACTCTAGTTGGGAATTCCACTTCCTGAACAGGAGTATCACTGTCCAACTCCCCTCCCAATCATTCACCCAGGCTTCACGAAAAAAAAAAAGTGTTATATTAGTACAAAGGACTACATTTTGTGTTTTGCCTTATTTGATGCTACAGAAACAATTAAACCAGTCTAAGATGGTTTGCTGGTCTCAGCCAACGTTATCTCACGACCAATTCGTACGAATTTGTACGAGTGATTAAAAGGTGGCTAATTCGTACGAATTTGTACGACCTCACTCGTACGAATTTGTACGATTTGTCTAAACCCACGTGACGGTTGGGTTTAGGGGCGGGGTCAGGGGTAGGTCATTCGTATGAATTCATACGATTTTGGCAAATCGTAATATATGTACGATTTAGCAAAAAACTTACAAATTCGTACGAGTGAGGTCGTATAAATTGGTACGAATTAGCCACCTCGTAAAATTCGTACGAATTGCCGTGAGATCGGGTTGTCTCAGCTATAGCTTAAAATGGTCTTAACTGATTTAAGATGGTCTCCTGGCTTAGGTCAATTTCTACTTCCAAAAAGTGCCCATAACTCATCTAAAAGCATCAAACAGACCAGTCTGGATCAGTGGGAAGAAACAGCAAAGAAGTTCAGTTTTTTCAGAAGGGTTGAAATTAAATTGTTATTACAATTCAAAAGCATTGCAGATAGAACAAGAAAGTCATTATTGCCTTGACTAAAAAAATTCACAGGGTTTCCTTACCATCTTTGACTGGTCCACAAAGTCGGCTGTAGTGGTGGGGGTTGCAGCAGAGGGTCTGGCTGTCCTCTGCCCTGAAGCTTTGACAGTGACAGAGCGGTTTGAGGAGAGAGGAGAGCCGCAGGTCTGGCCAGCGGAAAAGTCGACACAACAGGTACTGTGGAGACACCAGTTGACCTCCAATGCGCACTTCGGTCTGCGAAACCAGGACACATCCGCTCGGCATCCCGCCTTGAGATTCCACAGCTTCCAGTAAAACATCCAGAGACTTCTCTTTCAACTTTTTGAGAAACGTATAAGTGCACTTCTTGAGTTCTTGTTCGGTTACGGCACCATTTTTCAGTTCCCTGCCACTCAAACTGCTGTAGTTGTTGTGGTTCCTATGTTCCACGCGACAAGCAAGTCGGTTTTTGCCTCTGGGGAGGTCTTTAAACAAACAGCATGTCACCGTCCTACCCTCGCTCCCCTCGTCGAGGGGTCCATCCTGTTCAATAAGGACCCCCGGTTCCCCGCGTTCCTCCTCTACGCGTTTGCTGCTGCAAGTTGCTGCATTGTTTCCCAGTGCGTATTCCGTTCTGGGGACCTTCTCTGGGTTGCTGTCACTCCAGTCATCCGGTCCTCCATCGCCCCCCTCTTTACCTGCGGTGACCAAACGGCTTCTCCAGAGTCGCCGAACCAGACCCGAGCGTCTCGTCCTGAACATACGACAATTTAAACAGTTTGCATCCGTTTTTTCTATGTTTGGTCAGAACCGCGGAGACTCCAAACGCTCGTGCGCTCGCTGCCCGACATCAATGATCTGTGCTCACATGCACAGCCGAGCAGAGCCTGAGCAAAGCCCAACATTAGACTCTACTGCTACAATATATCAACACTGTAGCAACGGGATGGCTGTAATCATAGTGCACTAGCGGTGCATCCACTTTCTAAACATTCCCCGTCAACATGATAAACTTTATTATTGATAAACAACGCGAAATGCACGATATGCAGGAAAATAATTTCCGAAACAAACCTCCTTTTTCAAGAAAACCTCCTGCAGCAGTTTAATGACGCCGAGCACATGAATGGATCTCACTATAATCCTTATTGACGTTTAACGCGCTCCTCGCGGAAGAAAATGATCGCGTTGCGACGGCAAGTGGTCGTTCCGGGTGGATAGATGGACATGTAATGTCTTGAGGTTTCGTTCCGTGTTTCGTGCGAGATTAATGGGATTCTTCGATGGTTTCTTTCAGCGTTTCACTCTCTTTCTTCTTCAGATACACACACACGGGGCCCCTGAGGAGAGCAGTGGAGCCATTGGTTGATTCCCATCATGTGCTCGTCTAGACACTTTGGCGGCTGCGAGCCGCGCTGATTGTTGCGCAAACACAGTATCAAGTTTCCGAACTCTTAAAGGAGCAACATGTACCTCTGTGTGTGCGCGCGCTGTGCCTGCGACATGAAACCAAAATGTTATGGCTGCAGTGATTGTGATTGTGCACGAAAAAACGTTATTGCAAGACACCAAAATGTTACTGCTGTAATGACTGATTGTGTAAGAACTGCTAACTTCTCAAAAGTGGATATATCGCTAGTAAGAAAAATAGTATGCCACTCATATTTCAAAATAAATAAATAAAGTATTTTTGGGAACAATAAAAATCTTTGCATCATTAGCCTAATTTTTATTTATTTAATTTGTTTCATATAAATTATAAATATAAATATTTTTATAATGTTTTATATAAATACTACTAGTAGGCTATTCTTATAATAATTATTAATATAGAGACATTAACTATTAAAATAACTGCAAGACGAAGTCACTTCATTTAACTTTAATAGTTTTTTATACATCTTTTTTTCATCTTACAATTTCATTTCACATATGGATTTAAGTAAACTCTACTTAAGGCTAGTTAGGTATAGTTATCAAAGAAAATAAGTACTTTTTAACTTGGCCATACAGTTAAATATTGATTTCTAAGTGTCCTAAACAATACTTTTTATCCAAAAAATATAACACTGAATTAATTAACATTTTTTAGTCCCCATGAGAAAAACAGCTTATAAATCATACTAAGTGATGTGTTTTTGAAAATCTAAAAACGCAGAACGTTTTATGTCATGGGTAGTTTTAGGGGATAGAATATACCGTTCAGTATAAAAATCATTATGTCTATGGAAAGTCCCCATACATGATAACCCAACATGTGTGTGTGTGTAGTCAGAAGTCTGGCTAAACCCATATGATATTTTTTTATTATTTTGAGAATTTGCAGTTTGTATTAAGTTTTTTTTTCTGCACTAGTGAATGATAGCATACGTGATGATAGCAAACTTTTGCAAATTGTCAACATCAAGAGCAAACTGCATTTGCTCTTCCACTCCTACTTCAGTGGCAAAATCCTTAGGCTTTCTCCCTTCACTTATCAGAGGGAGTGATAACTGTTGTAGCCTGCATGGCGTCAGGCTAATAATTGCAGCTACTCCCATGAAGTCTCTTAGATAATCTATCAGCAGAGGTCTGGAGCAGTGACGGAGAGACCAGTACCAAACTACCACCCAAAATAACCCCAATCCTTCCAGTCCAGACAGCATGGTCATGTTGATGGGGTCTAGCAAGACCCAACAGGAATAGCATGTCAACAAGCCCCTTACTCCTAATGGACTTTAGGGAGAAAGGCAAGACAGTGGGAGACAGAAAGGACGGCACTCACATCCCCTCAAGGCCTTTCCTTGGGCCCATACTCCATACTAGATGGCACTATTTGGCAGAGGTGGACAGTAACAAAGTACATTTACTTGAGTACTGTACTTAAGTACACTTTTTGAGTATCTGTACTTTACTTGAGTATTATTTTTTCTGGAAACTTTTACTTTAACTTCACTACATTTGAAAGACAAATATCGTACTTTTTACTCCACTACATTTCTGTCAAGGTCCTTGAGTAGAGAGTAGTAACGTCAGGGATGATTTGGGTTGCATTTTGGTTGGAAATGAAAGTCTGGTTGACGTCAGAACTCGACTGATGTTGGTTTCTGACGTCAACCGATTTTCAACCACAATACAACTGTCCACTGTTGGAGATTAACATCAATCTGACATTGGATTCTGACATCAATATGATTTTAATTTTCAACGTTGGGTTTGGTCTTCTAAATGCAAATTTTGTCATTGTTTTGGAGAACACTAGCTTATAGATAACAAGGCTAACATATTCATACTAAAAGCCAGAAAACTGGGAACAGCCATTTGTGTGTACGAAACCATTGTGGACGTTATTGAGTGACTTATTCAATTTCACTACAGGAACTGTGTTATAGAAATAAACGTGATATTGATATGAGGGAAGGCAGGCAGAGATTCAGAGGCATAAGATACTGTAAGTATTACATGCAACAATGCAACAATAATAAAACAATGCATTGACATTGACATTTACTTTTATACTTAAGTACTTTTAAAAATGAGTACTTCTGTACTTTTACTTAAGTAAACTTCGGTCTTTACAACTTTTACTTGTAGCGGAGTAATATTTGACCAGTAGTATCTGTACTTTTACTCAAGTAAGGAAGTTGTGTACTTTGTCCACCTCTTCTCAAATTCTCTAGACTAGAGAGACAAAAACAAAGTAAAAAAAAACATTCAAAAGGGTGAGTAGTTGAGCTTAGATGGAATGAGTTTAAGAAAAAATCATTACATTACACAATGTAAAGATGTTTTAGCATTGTATGTTGCTGATTTGAGACTGCTGGTGTGGTCTATGAACGTTGTAGCCACAGACAGACATTAGCAGTGCAATGTGTCTCCTGTGGAAGATTCTGGAAGTCAAAACAGAGTTTCGGCAAGGAAAACCTCATTTATGGTGAAGACAAGGAGACAGCCAGAGACTTAAATGAATGTCTGCTGTGTAAATGTGACAGATGTTTCTACGTGGCAGGAGTATATATAAAAAATAAAAAAAAACTATGGAATATACTTAACAAAAGCAGATTGTGAAGTTTTCTTCTGAAAATTGTAATATAATGGCTACTTGTACTGTTTGGAAACATTCACTCTATAAATATTTCATCATTTTGCTGTACCAACATCTTTGTTTCCACCCATTTAAATTGTCGCAATAATATCAGTGTTTTCGATTATATGAGTTTTAACCAGATTTATGAGTTTCAATCAGATTTTCTTTTCAGTAATATATATATTGCTCTTCTGCATGTGGAATTGAAAGTAGAATATGACTATTGGATATCGCTCTCTTGCGCCATCTTCTGAAGACACCTTTATTCACACCAGAAAGGCCAATGACCCATTACGACGTGGGCGAGGCCACATGCCCACAGCATATAAATACAGTCGTATGTGTCATTCCCTTTGTTCTTCAGCTCTTCACCGTGCTGTTTCGAGCACCATCATGCCACATTTTCGCAAATAAAAAAGGACAGTGGTGATTTCTTCTCGAAACTAAGGCAGAAAGAGCAAGCTTTTAGCAACAAGTTTAGCTTTGCTAACAAAGGACTAATACGTTTTTCTCAAGCAAAATGTTCAAACATGCCACATTCACAAGAAAACCCATGGTGGTGACAATTGTTGAAGGAAAATACATAAAAGAGAAGTTCTCTTACGAGAGTTCTCTCGTACTACGTCGAAGACTCTATGGGAAAGATTCTTTCACGAGATATTGAAGCCTAAAAATTTATCCTTAATTTTGTAATAATGTAAAACGCTTTAAAACAGCATACAGCCTTAGGCGGAATAGCTTGCGCGCCTATTGGCTGCTCTGCAGAAAAAGCAGCAGCCTATGCGAGGCCTCTCATGAGAATGCGAGGTCTCTCCAGAATGGGCGTGGCCTAGGCTTATAACTGCCCAAGCACGGCTGTCATTCGCTGATTTTAATTTCTTCAGCGAAGCTCCCGCATCGCTGGATCCTGAGAGGAAGCCGCCACAGCCGTCGAGAAGTATCACTGCAGGACGTGCCTTCTCAACTGAAGCCGCTGGTCGACATCTCGCCGCCTTCAGCCGCCGTTCCCTGCAACGCTATCCGGCGTGGAATATATCCTTTACAGTAGTGTGTGTGTTTTGTGTGTGTGTTCGCCGCTGCGTCACACATTTTTTCCAACACTAAAAGAGCCGAGCGTCTTTTTAAAGATGCTTTGCAACACCTGTGGCTCGTGTAGTGCACCACTCGGCGATGGGGACCACCATGTGATCTGTGTTTCCTGCCTGGGTGAGGACCACGCAGCTCTAGCTCTTGCCGATGGCGGCTGCCATCACTGTGAGACGATGCCTATGGTGACTGAGGACTAGCCTGGCTTCGTTCGCTGAAGCTGCACTTCCGCCCGCTGCAGTGCCACGCCGTAAAAGCGCCGTCCTCAGCGGAACCCGGAACCTCCCTCTACCACGAGGAGCTCGCCGCTGCCGCCGCCAGCTTCTCCGCCCGCTTCGCTGGACTCTCTGACTGACGGACAATGGCCGCTGTCTGCCGCCGCGTCCGTTATGGACGATGAAGGGGAAGCCGCGTCTGTGGAGGACGACTGCTGTTCTCTCCTCGCTTCGGGTAACGAGGGATGGGCGAGCTCTGTGGTCGGCGCCCGAGGAGCCTGCGTTTAACCGGCTGGATGGCTGCTTTCTGCAGGGGACCGTACTTCGCCGTCCTCACGACGAAGTCCTGGAAAGCCCCTTTTTCAGCCAGGGTGCGTACTTCTGCCTCAGCTTTGAACAGTCACGCCTACGCCGCCGCTGGACAAGCTGCGTCGGCATTGCAAACACGATGGCGGTGTTACAGATCTTCCAGGCCAACCTTCTCCGTAAGCTCGACGAGGAAGGCCCGGAAGCGATCTGCGTGCCGGATTTACGGAGCACCACAGACCTCGCTCTCCGCGCCACTTAATCCGCTGCACATGCCATTGGTCGAAATATAGCAAGACCGCGCTCTCGCTCAGCTGGACGCCGCCCTCCGCCACGTGGGCCTCGGCCAAAGATTGCGTTCAAGCGGCCAAAGACGGTGTTCAAGTCCCGCTGAGGCCGGATTTTCACCAAAACTTTTCGCTCGCACAGTTCCTTCCAACACACGCAACCGTGCCAGTGTATTCTGCAGTCAACAAACCAGCATCACGGCCCGTTTGCCTGCACACAAACGCCATTTTTACGGCGTGCCAGGTAAATCTGAAAAGTGTATTTTCTGGTGTCCCGGCCACGGCCGATGGTATTATGTACACACATAATACAGGTAATACCTACACGATACAGGGCTTGCACACATAAAATCGACTCATGTCGATTGTGCATCACATGTAGTGAACGTGCCCGCTATTCAGTGCCCACAATCACAACACACTGCATGTCCCACGGTTTCTGTAAAAACGAAACCAATGCTCGGTCAGTCAGTTCTAATAGACAGTACTCCCAGTGCTATAAATGTGCCCGCTGTCACGCACCCACATTTATTCCCAGCTCGCCCCGCACGCTCTCTCTCTGTATTAGACACGATCGAGTAGGCTAGAGCCCCGTCTACTAGACGACTCTACTCCTCTAAATGGTCTGTGTTCTCTGGCTGGTGCTCAGCCCAGGGCGTATCACCCCTGCAGTGCGGGGAAACGGAGGTTCTCTCCTTCCTACAGGAGCTGCTGGATAAGGGTAGGACCCCATCCACGCTCAAAGTCTACGTGGCGGCTATAGCAGCATTCGTCAATCCGACGCTTGGCCGGTCACTTGGGAGGAACGACCTGGTCGTTCGTTTCCTTAAAGGAGCTAGGAGATTAAACCCTCCCAGACCTCCTTCAGTCCCCGTCTGGGACCTTTCTACGGTATTGGATGCCATGAAGGGTGCCCCGTTTGAGCCTGTGCACTCAGTTGACATGAAGTACTTTCAAGACAGTGTTTCTTCTGGCTCTCGCTTCAGTGAAGCGCGTGCGGGATTTACAAGTGCTCTCGGTGAGAGCGTCGTGTATGGAGTTCGGGCCTAATGACTCTAAAGTCGTACTAAAGCCGAAACATGGGTATGTGCCTAAGTCCCTCAACACACCGTTCAGGGCTCAGGTTATCTCCCTGTCGGCTCTGCCAGCCTCCGAGGAAAAAGACGACGCTAGCTTCTTTTGCCCGGTTAGGGCGTTAAGAGCTTATGTGTCCCGCTCCGCTGCTTTTAGACAGACGGAGCAGCTCTTTGTTTCGTTCAGCGGACGTCCCAAGGGACTAGCTGTGTCGAAACAGAGCCTGTCCAGATGGGTAGTGGATGCCATAGCGCTAGCCTACGCATCAAAAGGACTGCCGTGCCCGTTGGGCGTCAGAGCTCATTCTACGAGGGGCATGGCCTCCTCGTGGGCTTGGTCTAGTGGAATCTCTTTGCAAGATATCTGTATGGCGGCAGGCTGGGCCTCCCCGTCTACATTTATAAGGTTTTATAACCTAGAGGTTCCCGCCTTGCAGGCCAGGCTGCTCTCGGTCTAAACAGACACGTATGGTGTTTCTGCCCCGTTGTGTTAAGGCCCAGATTGCCAAACTGTTTTAAGCATCACTCACTGACAGTTATGTCTTATGAGCAATTGTTTTGACCCACCATATATATTTACATACATATATATGCTGAAAATGCCCCTCGGGGCACTACTTATAAAGGAATGATGCTATTCTAGCCCCTCTTTCCTAGAACTCGCGCGCGCCCTTGGGTCTCTGGTGTCGGGTCTCAGCATGCACGGCGTTTTACACGGGGTTCCCGTAGCGTCTTCGACGCAGTACGAGAGGACTCTCGTAAGAGAACGTACTCGGTTACTAACGTAACCTAGGTTCTCTCTAGAAGAGGAACGAGTACAGCATCCCGCTCTGGTTCGCTTCGGCGGTGAAAATCAGCGAATGACAGCCGTGCTCGGGCAGTTATAAGCCTAGGCCACGCCCATTCTGGCGGGACATGACGCAGTACTTGTTTCTCTTCTAGAGAGAACCGAGGTTACGTTAGTAACCGAGTACGTTTTTAGCTCTAGTTTAACACAGCTAACAAATGGCTAATAAACCTTTTCATGAGACATATCTGAAAACATAAGTTCTTGCCCATGTCCTATGGCATGTGGGTGTTTACGGTATACTCACAAGCACTGTCAGTGTCCAGTGTTTGAAATTGACCTGCCTCTCCAGCCCCAACTCATGTGTGCTGTGCACTGCCGGTAGCTCTATCATTCCGCTCGAGCAGCGTGTAGCACGTGCTTAGCAGGGCAGTGGCTGAACACGGTCCGCTCCTGTCTTTTGGTGCTAATCCAAATGCAGTGATCGCCGTTTTTGGAGGCCACGGAGAGTTGGGACGATCGTGTGGAGATTGAGAAGTGTCGGTGTAGTGTTCACAACATGTTTCCTCTAGCCGTCTGAGCGGAACATTGACTGTAGGGGGGGGGGATTTTGTCTCGCTCTATGCAAACAAGGAATGCTCTGAGGATATATATATATATTAGTGGTGGGCCATTATCGGCGTTAGCGTGCTGCGTTAACGTGAGACTCTTATCCGGCGATAAAAAAATATCGACATTAATCTATTCGATGTGGATCTTTTTGCATCTGCAGAAAACATGCGTCAGCCGCTGTTTTCTTGATTATGGACAGGAGTGCCCCGTTGGGATGGATGCCCTGTCGCATGTATAGGAATTTGCTGTACTCAGAAGGGTCTGTCACTGATTTTAGTGGCGTCTTGCTGCAACAAAGACATGGTGCGCAAGCATCATGATGTTGCTGTTAAGGACACTGTGGTGTTTTTCCCTATGCAGGGACCTGTTGAGAAAGGGAGAATCTGATTGTAGCTACAATACAGAGTGCTTGTATTCTGAAGTGTGTTGCGTTGTGTTAAAGGGGTCATGACATGGGTTTTTTTATTTTATTATTATGTTCCCTTAGGTGTAATTATAGTATTACTATAGTTTTTTTTACAAAAAACTTTTAAAATGTAGTGATTTATGACCTTTTCCCACCCTGTTTCTCATCCTCTGATTCAAACAGTCTGTTTTGGGGGTGTTTCCCCTTTAAGAGTTGAGTGTTAACGCCCACTGTTATGATTGGCTAACGTCAGTGCCTATGCATCAATTATTAACGCCCCCAGCCAGAACATTTGCGGATTCGGCGCAACTGTTTAGTAGCGGGTGATGCATACGAAGCTCTTGCAATGATAAAACCTTATTATGTTTGAGCCGGAATCAGATGAGGAATCAGAGGAATATGAACCATGACCACAACAACGAAGACTGGATCAGCCCGTGTCCACATGGAAAGTGAAATTATTTTGAATTAATAAAAAAATTGTAACCCGAGACACTTGAAAACAGATTATTGTTGCATAATTATCCTATAGCTTAATTTGCTAACAGTTTAACATTATTTAACTAATTTCAATGACATGATAGGGTGTACCACAGACAAAAATGCATGCACAGACAGGCCATCTTTGAAGATGCAGCATTGATAAAGGCATCATTTTAAATTTTCTATCACATGTAGGCCTAACGTACTAGACAGGCGACATATTTTCAAGATTCTCTTATACAAATGTGTTTATATTAGCCAGTGATAAAAAGTAAGTTTGCGACGTCGTTTTGAGCCCAGAATAGTCGGCACGGACTTATCTTTGAGCAACAGTTTTCTAGCAAAGCCAGCATCATATTGGGATTTTTTCTCAAAACAGTCATCCTTATAATGTATAGAGCAAACGCTTACATTAACACTGCCGTGACTGGGACGTCCGCAAAAAATAAAGTGCATCCATTTTCCCCTGACGACTGGATCCTTCGCAGCGTATTCAAAGATGTTGTTTGTCCACAGCCAGGAACAGCACATCTGCAGCATCGTAATTTCCCTGTACACAGACCCACTCGCTGTCCGTCGACTGAACACTTGTGAGGCGCGCAGCGCGCGGGCGCGACAACGATACGAAATGAGCGTAGTTGCCTTGCGCTTAAAGCGTAGTTGTCTTGTGCGGGAGGCGGTCATATGCAAACGCTGGTACGTCACTTCGCACCGTGACGTCACTTCTTACCATGGATCCAGAACGAGCTGTATTTAGAGCTTGATTAAATAAATGATTCGTTTATAATGGGGAGGACGTCTTAAGCTATGAAACTTGCAGGACGTTTTAATGGTACAAAGACCTCTTATATACCAAAAGATCAAGGCAAATTTGGTTTCTCATGTCATGACCCCTTTAAAGGAGCGTTTATTTTAAGCTTGGTGCAGGCAAAGATCTGTATCGCCGTATCAGTACCCGATTTAGGGGATACTGTTATCTTTTCTGAAGGAAAGTCACTCCCATTCCACGCTGGAAGTTCGGCCCGAACTTCGGGAAGCACCTGCTTGCCTTTCGGTTCCTGAAAGGCCCAGGTAAACTTAATTTTCCTATCCGTCTCGTGCACAGTCGAGAGAGCAAGCCTTTCAAAGTATACTCCTTTGGCCACGTGGGTAGAAAGACGCTTTCGGTGAATGTGCACTTTGTGGATGTTGTTTTCAAGTGCTTTGGTTTTCAAGTGGTCTCTCTCCTCTCCACCTATAGCTGGTGTGTGTTGAGCGCACTGGCACCGTTGTACTGCCCCGCCCACGTCATCATGCGTCATTGGACTTTCAGGTATGAATAAAGGATTTTACTTTATAAAACTTTATAAAGTCAAATAACTAGCTTCCGGCCAAACGCCAATACGCAGTTTAATTGCGCAACCTGTGAGGTCGGAATGGTGTAGCATAAAAATCATCAGTACGTCGCATGACTCGCATTAGTTGCGCTTTAGGCGCAAGTAGACGGAGTATGGCCGTTTGGTCGATGGCAATAGCGTTAAGATTGTTTGGCCGTTAAGCAGATGGCACAAGAGCGCGATATCCCATTGTCATGTGTTGTACCTCGTTTCTTCTGGGAACAGTAGTTATATTATTACACAACGTTTTTAAATGAATCAGTTTTGTGAATGATTCAAATGACACACTCCTAAAGACAGTCACTTGCTGCCACTTACTGGCATTACAATGTAACCTGCAAGAAGAGTAACTGAAAAGCTAGACCAGAACTCACTCTTATTATAAAAGTGGCCATGAAAGAAAACTTGTCACTGCAGGTTGTCACTTTTATTTTACATAAGCCAGTGATTCAATTAAATTAATTAATTTATGTTTGTATGAAAACTTATTTGTTTCTAAAAAACCCTTGTATAAACCCTTAATTCTTGTATAGCTAAACAGCATATCTGAGTAAGCAATTCAAAGATTTCCTCTTTGAATATACAACAGTCTCTGCATTGCAAAGCTGACTCCTTCCATTCATTTAGTGTGCTTTTAAAGCCTGTTGCCTCTGTGAGGAAAAGAGAATATCTGAGAACCCGAGGAAGGAAGTAGGCTGAAAACAGAGGAAAGGGAGAGAAACTCAGCGAGATCAGGCCACTCTGTTGCTGTAGCTGATTGTACTCTAGTCTAGTCTCAGAGTGCCTGGCGCCGACGGAGCAGGCCATAAACTTCTAGACGATAGAGAGAGATAGAGCTCATACTCTTACTTGTGCGAGTAAACAAAGCGTTTACTTCACTTAGCGTGCAATTCACTTCGCATTTGTGCAGCACAGTCGATGCAAATGAAGTTATCTTATGCCAAGTCATTTCAGAACTATTATCTTCACAGTGGCACACAAGACTAAATGATTACAATAACACCGGTAAAAACATGAACAACGATAGACCGCTGCTGAGATTGAAGTACGCTTCAGGGAAAAAAAAGAAAGAAAAACAGAGACAGAGATGTACAAACACAGACAGACAGATATGAAGATTACAAGTTCATCAGTTTGCGTTCATCAGTAAACCTGCATAACCAGAGACAGGCGTGTCCCATCAGCAGTAATAGACTTTGCGTGCATCTGTGCCAATCGGTATTTATGTCAGTGGGTACAAAGACTACATCTAATCTACAGGAGAGATGCAGAGAGAGAGAAAGAGGACAGAAAGGGAGAAGACTAATCCAGGGGCCAGCAGGGCTCTTCGGGGTGAGCTGAATTAAGAGAGAGATCGAGAAAGAGAAATAGAGAAAAAGCAAGGGGTGGAGAGGCAGAGTGGAGAGAGTAAATCAATGGAGGAGATTTGAGACAGGAAGAGTATGGCGTCAGTACAGGCTGGAGATAAGGGCTTCAGTTCCATACACAAACACACTTGTTCTCTCGGGCCGAGCAGCTTTGTCTCACTGTCAACTGACCAGACACCCACAGGGCCTCTCTGCTGGTGCTTTTCAACAGCGCTCATGCACTGCTATAGGGACCGTCTGACTGAGTTAATGCTCCCGGCGCTCCTTTACTTCCCATGTTGAGATACCCCAGTGATTATGATAATATGTTTAATTAAGATTCTTTCTATTTTTCTTAACTGAGAGGCTTTTTTTTTTTTACATTGCTCAAAACTAAATGGATTCTGATGTCTTGTTTTGCTCCTTTCATTTCTCTCTATAAACTATCTTAATGTAAAGCTGAACTTTGGTAAAAATGGTAACAATAGATTGGCTGAACTCGCATGTATTTCGTCCTTGAATAAGCAAGATCCACAACACTAAGGTGAGGAAACACGGACCTGACTGAGAAATGTGTGAGTCTGGCCAGGGGTCAGACAAACTTTTCCTTAAAGATAAGCAAGAAAGACTGAGGGAAAAGCTACTTCTCTGCTTTGAGTCAAGTAATGTCGAGTATAAGTTTACCAAGAATGCATGCGTTTCTTTTCGTGTGTTTTTGGCTTTTATTTAGACTGACACAGGAGCAGGAAAAAAAGAGGAACTGAGCTTCTCAAAAGAAGAAAAAGAAAGAAAGATGACTTTTATTTCACTGCTTTCTTTCAGTTCTGTGTGTATTGTGTTCCTCCTGTGACTTAAATGTTATTCAGTGATCTCTGTCAACTTCATTATGTTAGCTAAATTACTCAAAAATGACTTTCGAGGTTGCATTTTGAGGCATTGAGGTACTATTTCAGTACCCCTGAAAATGTTGCAGTCTTTGGACTGAACATTAATTGATCTGTGAGTAAACTGATCCCGTGTGGTTCTCTTTTTGTGCACTGTATCACAGCACACAACATGCCGAATGCTTCACAGAACAACACTGTCCTTAGTTTAAATCATATTGATACTATGATTGTTACTGTGTACACCGAAACAATAATTTTATTAATCATATTTTTGTCTGGTTTTCCAGTCAAACTATCTAAACATCCTTAAAAAAAAAAGTGTTCTCATTAGAAAAATGCTTTAAGGTGAAAACAAAACAAAAACAACAACAACATTGGTATAAAGAAAATAAACTTAATTAAATATATGTATTGTCTGAAAACAAGTAAAAAAAAAGAATAAAATAAAGGCTATAATGTATGCATGTATGTAGCCTATATATATATATCATTTATTTATTTGCAGTGCAAACAGTATTAAAGGAAAACCAACAGGAACCCATGATGTTTCTCAAAATTATACTGTATTTTTTATAATTATAATTAATTATACATACATTTTGAATTAAAGGTCCCCTATTATGCTATTTTAAAGTTTCCTAATGTTGTTTTGGAGTCTCCTACAACAGGTTTACATGCATCAAAAGTAAAAAAACGGTTTAATTTTCTCATATACATTTGCACATCACTAGATTTTCAATGATTCTCAAACGACTCGCCATCAATCAATCTCTCTAAATCCCTCCTTTCCGTGAGCTACTCTGCTCTGATTGGCCAGACAGCTCAGTCTGTTGTGATTGGTTTACCGTGTGCAGAGTGTGGGTCGAAAACAAAAACTCCCATTGCCATAACAACGTCAGTTCTGCGTGTCTGAGGCTTCACAGTAAACTAAACACAGTAACACGAGTCCGATGATGATGCATTGGAAGAACTACTATAGTTATTCAACCTGAACCTCCATCACAAGGACGACTCGAGCAGGACGTTTCTCAGTTATTCACTACTCAGTTTGAGGTACATTATGAGATGTTGCAACTGTAATTCCTCAGCATCAGCATTAACAAGTGCATGTCCATCAACCAATTATTTTACTTGTACTTATTTATTTACAGAGTATTTTTCTAATATATTGCAGTGAACACGTAGAAACTGTATCAATAACAGTGTATGCAATGTATACATTAGCCGAGCTCTAGCGTGAATGACTGATGTAACATAAACGTTGGTAACAACATAAACGTTGGTAAAACAAATCTTGCTCCATGCTTAATCTTTCCCTCGAAGTAGTGAGAACGACAGACAATCTGCATTAATAGACACAGTTTTATGTAATAGTGGCCCACAGCTGATCAGCAGAGGTATTTCAGTAAGACAGTGATAATGCGAGTTAGCCAGTTAGCATGTTCGGTTCAGGTTGAGACCTACACAATATAAAACTCAAAACTAAGTATTTTGAACACCATCTTTCAAGAGCAAGTGGTTTGCGAATCCTGCATTGAACTCCGAGATTTGAGAAATCGTCAGTAAAATAAAGGGAACACAGCAAAAGTTTAGGATTATACTGCTGTGGTATCATTGTAAAGATGAATTTTAACCACTGATTTTTCACATGCTCGTCCTTGGGCAGTGAAAAAAAAAGAACTGGCTTTACCTTCACATTGTAGAGCACAACGTCTTCTCAACATGATGTAGGGCTGGACGATATGGCCAAAATTTATATCACGATATATTTCTTAATTTCGGTCGATACGATATAATTCTGATATCGATATGAACAATATAAAAGCCTCAGGAAAAACTGCCAAGAATGCCCACAATTAATGTCCTTCAAACTTCTGAAAAATGTATTTCCCAATTCTCTGAAACCTCCTCCTACCTATAAAACTATAATATTTTAGAAATAAAAATGGTACAAATAAGTTATTGTTAATATTTTATTTGTATTTAGCCTTCATACAAGAAATGTGAAATCACTGTCAAATAAACATCATTTAATAACTCATACTTTAACTTTAAAGGAGAACTCCGGTCAATTTTAACATTGAGCTCAATTTTTAGTAAATTTGGAGTGCTGTCAATACAGAGAACAACAACCAAATTCCAGCTGCTGAACCAACCCGATCTCACGGCAATTCGTACAAATTTTACGAGGTGGCTAATTCGTACCAATTCATACGACCTCACTCGTACGAATTTGTACGTTTTTTTGCTAAATCGTACATATTTTACGAGTTGCCAAAAACGTATGAATTCATACGAATGACCTACCCCTGACCCCGCCCCTAAACCTACCCATCACGTGGGTTTAGACAAATCGTACAAATTCGTACGAGTGAGGTCGTACAAATTCGTACGAATTAGCCACCTTTTAATCACTCGTACAAATTCGTACGAATTGGTCGTGAGATAGTGTTGCTGAACTGAACTTGCCTTCTCTGCGGTGTTTGTGCTTTTTGTTCGGGATTATTTCATATAATTTAATACACCCATTACTTCGCCCACGCCTTTGGATTCCGTCGTTGTCGTCGAGTACAGTTCGAGAGAACAACCAGTGCTGTATTCCAGTTGTTTTCCTCTGTGAACATGCACTAATGGATGTGATGATGTCTGACAATTTCGTTGCTTTTTGGAGTTTTCAGATTTATAAACGTCTATAGATATAAAGGCTACACTCATTCTGCTGTACCGTTGCTCTGGAACAGATTATAACATGCTTATGTACCGTCAGATTAAATCCTGCAGGTGTCTGTGCTTTCTCCGTCCATGCAATAAATGCACATTCTTGAATGAGCACAGATTTCTAGCGCATTTACTTGAACTTCATCAGTAATATATCTATGTTTTGACCCATTTGAGATGCGGCCAAAATCAGAATTTAAAATGGACTGAATAATAAAGCTCTCTACGAACTTGACGAGCGATGCCGCGCTGAGGGACCATAGACTGTAAAAAAGAGTGACTGACATGTATGCACATAAATCACGGTCACACACACTCTCAGAATAATATTGTAAAGTTACTGCATAATACATTTTCAACTAGCAGAAAGCTGTACAGAATCACGATACACAGTCTCACTTGTAGCTATGTCTTTTAACTATTATATTTCGAAGGGCAAAAACAGGACCTTTTAATTGGCATTCTGATTTTAATCATCAACTGTCACTTTAGCGCGAGGCCCTGTGGAGTCACAGACTTGGTACGTGAGTAGCATATAGCTATAGCATTAGCTCCCAAGCCTGAACTAACTCCATAATGTCGGGCTAGGTGGGCGTGGTTTCAGATAGCCAGGCTCCGCCTCTTTGCCCATATTCTGTTATCCGGGAGTGACGAGCGGTGACGCGAGCCAAGATGGCAATGGCCGGCTCCGCCCACTTTAGGCTTCAAAAATGCTCTTCAGAAACCTACGGGTGACGTCACGGACACTACGTCCATATTTTTTTACAGTCTATGTTCAAGTTTCCCTGGTGTCTGTGCCCGCATTCTGTGGGCGGGCAATATGCTAATGTTTTGTCTTGACGTCACGGCGAAACGGCTTATGACTCATTTGAAAAACAATTAATTTCATTAGGCGCGTTTCCATTACAGATTTGCGCAAAACTTTTGCGATTTTTTTGTAAATGTCGACAAAAAACGATTGCGAAATGACGGTGTTTCCATTAACCGATGTTATGCGACTAAAACGTAATTTTTTCCACTCGCGATAAGTCATTCCAAAAATCATGGCCACGGATGTTGGTAGGTTTATATATATCACAGCCACTAGTGCAGTGGCTGTGATATATATAAACCTACCAACAAGCCAGTGCGGCCTTTATTATTAATGGAAGGAGACGTATGTGTGTTATCAGCATTAATGGCAAGGAAATCCTCTTATACTGTGAGCGGCACAAATGAGGAGTTTATGGGAGTTTCTCCCTCATTTCTGCTGCGAGGTCTTGATTGTGGCATTTCTACCAGAAAGACTCGGGAGAATTGATTTTGTAACAATAACCATTTATTTAGAAGCTCAGCAAGCATCAGGTTCTTTGGCGTAGGCCCCGTTCGTAACTCGCATTCAGAGGGTACGGAATCTGCGTGTCCCGCCTGAAGACGAAGGCAGGGGCGCAGCCCACCCCCGCGAAGTAAGGAAAGGGGCCATCTGGTGGTGGCGGGGTGGATGGAGAAAAAGAACATTCTGAAGTCTTCAGGATGGAGGGGACAGCCTGTCTGGTGGTGTTAGGGATGATGGAGGGAGGACCCGACTTGGTGGAGTAGGGGGGTTGAAAGAAAGGTCCCGTCTTAGTGGAGGCGGGGAGGATGGTGGTAACTGGAGCGACAGCATCTGCGAACTCAAACATGTGTAAGTACTACCCTTTTATGCTACAGTAAAAATGATATGATTGGATAGATGAGAAGGTAATTAGTGACGTGAACGATTGAGTCTTCCTGGCAGAACTTGCGCTAGCTTCATTTCTTTGAGGTTTAGAATCCAGTTTTCCTGTAATTCTTTTGTCTAGAGTTTAATAAAGAACTCTGTCTCGTATTCTGTCCAAACACACCGTGTCATCTACGTCAGGTGACTGTAAATGCGAAAAAACTGTTTCCATTGCAGTATTGCGAAATATTTATTTTTCGTATTGCCTGAAAAAACACCGGAAAAACTTTTTTGCGATAAATGGGAGTTTTTGCGAAATTGACGTGTTTTCCATTGAGCATATTTTCAATTCGCAATATCAATTTGCGCAGTTTGAAGGGTAATGGAAACGCGGCTACTGACTCAGTCACTCTTGAAAGACACTTTCACTTTCAGATTTAAAACTTGCAGTAGGCTATGTTTTGATTCACTTTGAGCTATGTTACACACTACATGAAAGGTCATTTTCAAAAATCCATAATAGGGGCCCTTTAAATTGACCTATTTGGCTTGATGCCCTTAGTGGTTGGACTTATAATGAAGTAATAAAAAGTTTAATATTTAATATCTGTAGAAGAAATGAAGGTGGATTTGGGGTTGAGAACTTGCTAAAGGAATGATTGTCAGGATTAAATAAACATGGTCCGTCCTGCTGAATGTTGAGAGAGAGAGAAAGAGAGAGAGAGAGAGAGAGAGAGAGAGAGAGAGAGAGAGAGAGAGAGAGAGAGAGAGAGAGAGAGAGAGAGAGAGAGAGAGAGAGAGAGAGAGAGAGAGAGAGAGACACTTTTCTTACTTACTTTTCTTTATTCTTCCTCTTCTCTGATTGTGTACTATGGTCATCTGGGGAATTCTTTGCATTCTTTCTCTCTTGAGGAAGTTTAGTTCTCCACTCCTTCACTTACCGGTCTCAGACACTTTCAATACACAGCTTGGTTTTCTGAGAGACAAGAATGTTGGGCACAAAGGTGTGACAGTTTCATATTTCTAAAGAAGGCTAAAAGTAAAGACAAAGAGAAAGGTACTGAATGCAGGAAATTACTATTATGGCTGTTTGTGTTTTTTCTGCATGTTTCTGGAGGGAATGGGTGGGATGTTTTTATAGTACGATTCATTCAACCGTTTCAAAATCTCTCTCCCTGATTACTGTATATTGAATTCCCAGCATTTGGCGAGTCAACAACTCTCCCACTAGTTCATAAAAAAATATAAGCCCTCAGTGAGAGAAGGAGAGAGAGGGGATCTGTTTTTGGAGAACGTGGTTTATATCGCAAGTAATTGTATGTGATTCTTCTACCAACTTCAAAGGCAAACGGTTCTGCAGTTTAGGGTTGGGAGGCCAGACCACTACCAGGTCGGCTCTCAATTTCCTGTCCCTGCCTGGCTCTGAGCAGAGAGAGAGAGGATCTAAGGCAGAAACGTGTGAAATACAGAAGAGAGATCTACAGGCAAAGTTTTTGTGTGTGCGTATCAAGTTTTAACATCAAAAGTTCAACATTTAACAAAGATGCACCTCATGTTCATAACATCTAAATTAACTATTTTTAGGTCAAAGAATGATTTATATTTCTGAATAGGCTTGGCCTGACACCAATGCAATACTTTTTAAGGGTCAAATCAGACATAGCTGGTGAAGGCAACAACTGCACGTTCATTATTTACAGTTCATTCTTTATCTTTGTATGAATAAAAATAACAAGCAAAATCCAATTATTGTTAAAAGTCGCTGGATTTAAAACCTCACAAATCAACTAATAACAACAGAGAGACCTTCAAAAGATATCTTTATTAATTGATGAATGAACACACAAATAAATAAATAAAACGTTATTAATATTGGTGGGATGCCAATTAATTATATTTCATGGTCCCTCTCTAAAAAGGAAGACAAACTCAGGGTTTCCGTTCTGCTACATCTCACACAACTAATCAAATCTTCTCTATGAACTCTTTTTTTTCCCTTTCGAGCATTTTTTTAAAATAACTTGGTCCCACTTTATATTAAGTGGCTTTAAGTATTACTTACATTGAAAAATATGTACAATGTACTTATTGTGTTCAAGGTTAGGGTCAGGTGTGCTGGTATGGGTAGGTTTAAGGGTGGGTTAAGGACCGGTGTAAGAGAAGGGTCAACAGTGTAATTACAAATGTAATTGCATAAATTAATTACAGCTGTAATTACATGCAGGTATTTTTAAAATATAAGTACAATGTAAAAAATGCATGTACACAATAAATCCATTGTATCAAATTATTCATTTTAATGTAAGTACATAGTACTTAATGCCACTTAATACTGTATAAAGTGGGACCAATCATTTTCCTTTGCCTGCATCCGTGACATAGAGCAGTAGCTAGCATATAATTATTATCCATGTGAGATAAGAAAAAGCATACATTGAGTGGTTCAAGTTTTTTATATGAAATCCAAATATGAGCTATCTAAAAGAAATCTTTGTCCAGACTCCAGACTGGCTATTATGATAATCTACAGTGCATGGTTTGGATCTTCACACATCCAGGGCAAAATATACTGACTTCTTGTGAAAAAACAATGTTCACATGCATGAACTATGTTTCACTGTATATTTTCCTCTCTCATTCTCTTTTGTAATATGCACATATGCTTCTATATAAGCATCCATGTTGTACAAACATATGTTGTACAAAAATGTTCTCTATGATTCACCACAATGTTGTAATTTTTTATAAAGTTATGAAACACAAAATATTTCATAAGATAGTGGCAATGCCAAGTTAAGTCACTCCAAGTGCCTGAGACGAACTGCACTCGGTTTTACTCCCTGGGCCCGTGGCTAGAACACCACACACACACACGCGCACACACACACACGCGCACACACACACACACACACACACACACACACACACACACACACACACACACACACACACACACACACACACACACACACAAAGATTACTCTAGATTACAGCTTCATGGTCCCTCTCACAGTCCATAGCTGGGATTGGTAATGACATGTGAATGCAGACCAGCTCTAATTTAAGCATCCACGTTTATACGCCCATAATGGGGTCAGTATAAGCACTTTTGGAGCAGGCCAGAGATTGTCCAGAGCTCTCTTTCCAGAAGGCAACACATGATTCCCAAAACCGCCCAAAACACTCATTCAAGAAGGAAGGCTATACGCTATTGCTAAATTTTGTATAGGAAAATGAAGCATGGCTGTTAGAACTGTTGGTATTTATAATTAATTAATAACAAATGATCCAAAAAGGCATCTAATTCAATAGATTTCGTGCATTAATCAAATTCAATCTAGAACCATAATATGTTTAATATCTTGGGGTTTTGTAACTGTGCATTGGAAAAATATTAAGATGAAAATATTAAGCCATCTAAAAATGCAACTAATGCCAAAACAACAACTTTGCTTTTGCAACGTGCGCGCACACACACACACACACACACACACACACACACACACACACACACACACAGAAAATGTATGAAATAAGTAGGGTTGAAAATGACCTGGTCATGCATATCTCTGCAGCCAGGCGGCTATGGCATGCCTGTGTTATTGAGTAAACCACTTTGGCCTGTGTTTGTGTTTGATAGGATCAGGGGCTCAGTGGGTGGCACAGGACTCTGGTAACTGAGTACTGAGACTTTAAAAACTCCTTGCTCCTTGTTTTTTTGTCTGTTTCTTCGGCCCAGCCTCCAAGCAGCCTCCCATCCACACTGAAGGGAAGGACTGAAATGTAAACATCCAAACATGATCAGGCCCTTTTAAAAGACTTTTTTCCAGCCTTCACTCTTAATTGGAAACAGACATTGGCCTTGTATGCAGAGGTGGGGTTAGAGCTCAGACACTACCCTGACAGGCTGCAAATCCCTCTCACAATCTTTGATGTGATGTGTCATTCGCTTTAAAAACATTTTCAAGCAAATTCAATGTTATGCAGCTCATTATATATGTATCAATGATACGCCTATGTTTCATAAGGATGACATACGTGTGGATATGAAAACTGAATTTTATGAAGCAACGCAAGTGCTTTGTTTGTGCAAAACATCATAATTTACCTCTATATTTATAAAATAATATTATTCAAAGTGTTCACAGAACAGCTTCCAGTCTTGAGTCAACACAACACGCATGCATAGTGGTGCTCCCCCTACTGGATTACAATATTTTTGTAAATACACTGAAAAAAATAACTTGTAGGATTTACAAATCCTCATTACAATTTGCACTAACACATAAGTAATTTTTTTACTGCTACTGCTCTGTAAAACCTGTTATTATCAAGTAAAGTCTACTTGCTATTGATTTATAATACATTCATTTGACATTTAATTGACACTTAACAATTAATTAAATTAGTTAAGTAAATCATACTTAATTATGTTTCATTTAACATATAGAATTAACATCTTCTTAACAAGGTTGTACTTAACTATAACACTGAATTATTCCACACTTTTAAGCGTATGCTCTGCAGGACGAGGTCGAGGGACGTGAGAGAGCAGCGCGAGACCGGTGGCGTGATTAATGATGAACGACACCTGCGCGACGCACCGGTCTCGTATCTCTCACGGAGGAGCAGACGCATAAAAGGAGGAGCGACGACAGTGAAGATCGAGAGAGGAACAGGCCTGAGTTTATGTTGTGTTTTATTTCTGTAGCCAGCAGTCTTTTCCCCAGGCAAAAATTCTGTACAGTCAGTCCAACACTCAGTATGTGCACAAATCAGTCAGACCCCAGCCACAAAGGCGATGGCCTGGCAAGCCATCCCCGATGTGTCGAGTTGGGTCATAAACACTATAAAGCGATGCCACTCGCTCCAATTCGCTTGCAGACCCCCAAAGTTTCAGGCTGTTGTCGGGACCTTGGTGAGAAGCAATGTGGGTCACGTGCTTCGCGCCGAAATACAGGCCATTTCTCAATACCAAGTACGCAAACTTTGGACTTGCGTTCTTGGTAGTTCGGACTTGCCAAGTTCGACTCAGGAGAACGAACTCCCGAGGATTCTACAAATGGAACAGCGGGGTTCATGATCGCGTCACTCAGCACGCTCTGGCTACTCCGGTTATCTCTTTATGTAGGCTATATTTTAGGCAACAATAAAACGAACACATTAAATGGCCACACAAATGTAGTTCAGGCAACGTGTACATTGATTATCTTTGATAATGTTTGCTGGTTGATGCGAGATGCATTCTGGGATACCTGGCTGTCTCAAGTCCGCACAAGTCACCTCTCGATGCTTCGTCGGTAAAAGGGCGGATCAAGAACACATCCGGGGATTTGAACTGGACTTTAAGTACAGACAAGAACGCATATTGAGAAAAGGCTACAGAATCTGTTAGCAAAAGGGGCGACACCCGACGGTGTCCGGTTCTACTGGTAACCTATGTCGGTTAGTTCTGACATTCTGTCGTTTAAACCTGCTAAAATGGTGTTTTTCGGGGACTAATATATACTGAGGCCACGCCCCATGGCTGGCTCTGACGTGGTATGGCGTGATGATAGCTCATTGGCGCCCGCGCCATTGGATGTGCAGTTGCCGCAGCACAGCCAATGAGTGAGCCAATGCGTTTTACATTTTTAGCTTCAGTAAATCGAGGAAAAGGAGTTTACCCACTACGTATAGCTACGCAACACTCGTTCCCTACTCTCAGGGAACTGAGATTATGATAGTAACCGAGTAGATTTCCTTCTGTAGCATTTACATCACAGAATCATTTTTATTCTAAAGTGGTAAATTGTGTGTGTGTGCGTGTGTGTGTGAGAACAAAGCACTCACGTCGTTTCATTAAATTGAGGTTATTCCACTGGAGACACGGAATACTTGTCTTCCTATCCTTCTGGACCTTGAATGTGTAAATTGTGTTGCTCCCAATGGAGGGATTGAAAGCTCTCGGATTTCATCAAAAATATCTTCATTGTGTTCCAAAGATGAACGAAAGTCTTACGGGTGTGGTGTGGTACGACATGAGAGAGAGTAATTAATGACAGAATAAAACATTTTGCGTGAACCCCAGTCCTCTGTGATCATTTTCACAACAATCGATAACTGAGACAGTGCTGCCAGTTGCATTTGTGTATCATTCAAGAAAGCACGAATCCGCGAGTGATAGGCCTACATGACACATGGGCTGTGTCCGCGAGGTGAAAAAATACTGAGGTAGATGGGCACAGCACGTCCGAATCCAATGATCATGTCACATCTCTTGTCTAGTACTGAGATAGCCTACCTTCATCTTATGGATTTTTGAAGGCAGCATACTTGTTTCATTTGCTGCCTTTGCCATCCAACGATCATGTGCGTTCCATTCCGTGACAGTTGAGCTAAAAATAAAATGGGCCTAAATATGGCGTCTGAAAATTGTACCTACTTGCAACTTTGATGTCATTTTCTAACGCGAAATTACTATTGTAATAATTAAATGTTTCCTTAGGCCTAGTCGTCACCAAAGTTCTCTCTATTTAGATCATTGAACCGCTATTATGCTCATGCCTCAGAAGTCTGTCTGAAGTCAGTTTCGTGAGGTAGGCCTAACTTCGTGCGCAAACGCACGCTACCTGTGCAGTCAGCTGCCTAAGCTTTTGGGTTCAGCCGGTGCCGGGGTTCACTACCCGGGCCGTGTGGATTGATACAGCGGTGCCTCGATCTGGTTTAGAACGAGTCGGGTAAACTACTAGAGAAAATTTTTCAGTTGACAAATTCGAATAACCCATTAAAGAGAAAAGTATTATGCACCCATTTAAGACATTTCTTATAGAGCCTTTTTAGCATAAAAAATTCAAGTATTGAACCCCCCACTGAAAGTTTTCCCCCCACAAGAGTGTACCTCATCAGGCTGTTTACTTTTTTTTTTTGCAATTTAATGGCTGGATATACAACACAAAGTAGAAATAAAAATATGAAAACATTTAAAAAAAAACTTTATGTGAGATTTGACTACTGCTGAAATGTATCACTTTCTAAAATATCTGACCATTGAGTGCCGCGATTGACCACTCAGAATCTAGTATTTCTGAAAGTCGTCTAATAAATCTTGACACGATTTGAAGTATATAGACTACTGTCAATGATTTTTAAATCTGTATAGCACAGGAAATGTGTTGTTTAGGTATTTACTTGTCAACCCTTTAAATACCTTTCAGCTCATACTCACTCACACACACACACACACACACACATTGCTCAAAGAGTCATTATTGATGAGTGTGAGGGAAGTGAGGGAGTCAGTCCTGGCATCACTGCAAAGCTGTTAGTGCTGGCTGAATGGAGGTGGGTGCACGGGATGCTTAATTGGTCCAGTGTGCATGTGTGTGAGCATTGGTGATAATTGTGGTTCACAGGTGGCCACAGTGGTGGCCTGTCCAAGCTTTGAGTTCATACCAGGGCCTGGGACAAAAGACAAAAGATTCCAGGGCTCTTTGTTATTGACTGTGGTCAAAGCCTCTGGCCATTCCCGTGTCCACCTAAACATGAGTTCATGAGTCTCCTGAGAATTCAAACGAGTCTTGAAATGCACCTAAGAACAAAATATTGATGTTAAGATCTCATGGCAATATTTACATGCAGAATAGTAACAGGATCTGGAAATGCTTTTTCTGAAAACTTTCAACAATTAAACAACAAACCATATATTTTAAAAAAGTGCATGAAAATAATGATAACTGCTGAGTAAAACTAGCTATTGTAATTGTTCCAACCGTCCAGTACAGTCCCATGCTGGTGAATGTACGTAAGACTAGAATGTATTCACTGATTTCACATCAAAGTGATCAAGGAAATTTTAGTGCCATTATACAACCTCTTTTGGCGCCTCCTATCAGATATTGTCATCAGATAATGCAGAAATTCCTTCAAACATAGATGCCATTAGCATTGAGCATGCAGTCTCCCAAGGCATTTCCCTTCTTTGTTGACTAAAAGACCAAAAACAAGTTGAAACAAGACGCCATGCTGCAAAGTGGCATGTACTATCAAGATTTCCCTGATAATCATACTGAAATAGCTTGTCAGACATGAAAGAGTTTGCGTTTAAGCCTTGCAGGGTATTTTCTGGTGAGATCATCTTTCTGCAACATAGACCAAGCAAAAAGGCTGAGAGCGCAAGAAAGAACATTGCACATTGACAAAGTGATAGCCTATCTACACATTGCAAATGAGTCAAAACAGATATAATATATATATGGATACAACATTGCATTATCTTCAATTAAGTAGTGCTTACCTAAAAAAGTATTTACAAAAATAGCTGCTAGAAAATGGGGAGGAAACATTTTTTAATTGTAATTTTTTTAAACATTTTTAATTTTAACAGAATATCCTGTTGTAGCCTATTCTGTCTAAATCTCTTTAGAGTCTATACACTTTCTCTCTTGGGCCAAGATCAAGTAGGTGGAGTTTCCCAGATTGGATTGACAAAAACAATGTGACATTCATGTCTGTTACTGCCTCGCTTGAAAGAGTGGGAGTGAATGTCAGTTTTTACTGTGACACTGATAAAGATGCGGGTCACACTTGGATAGAAGCCGTTTCATAGGGAAGTTCCCAAGCGTTTAAACACTCTGTGTGAACGAAACCAAACCAGACTGAAATAATAACTGCCATTAAGGTGTGCTGTACTGGTGTGTGCTTGTTTGGGACTCTGTCACGTAGTACTGTAATTATGTAACACGAGGACTGGTAATCTACGACGTTTTGCTTATGGATCACAGTAAAAGTCGACGCACAGAGAAAAAGAGCAAACAGAGAAGAGGTCAAACAGCTTTTACAGAACAACCAATGTGTGGTATGTTTGCAAGTGCAAACTTACATACATAAACAAACTCAGAGACAGATGGAGTCAAAGTAGGATTGTTAAAACTTGACTGACGGTTTGCTGTGTGGATGTAAATGGCCTAAATGTTTTTGTGTATGTGTTTGTGTGTGTGGGATTGAAGCAAGAGGAATGTTGTGTATGGGTGGTCAATTAGTTTACCATTTCAGCTGTGACCAACTGGCTTACTGGAAAGTAACATAGGATCCTTCCCATTCAGCAGGCCTTGCCACCTCCAAGGTCAGACTCTGACTGTTTGTTTGTGTGTGTGGTACAGAGGGAAAGAGGTTTGTGATGGACTGCCCTGACCTCCAAAAATAATGTCTAGAATAGGCATTCTTTTTTTCTGTTTAAATCATGGGCCTAAAACATAAGAGCTGTATTTGCCTATAATTTTCTTTTGCGTACACATACACCTCAGTAAAAGTTTGGAGTCAGTAACTTTTTTGAAAGAAGTCTCTTATTCTCACCAAGGCTGCGTGGAAACTAATATTGTGAAATTTTATTACAATTTAAAATTATACATGTATGGTATCACCCATACTGGTGAATGTAAGAATAGACTGGCTATTCACTGATTTCACATCAAAGTGATCAAGGACATTTTTGTGGCATTATAGCAAAAGTGCCCTAGTAAAACCTCTTTTGGCGCCTCCTATCAGATATTGTTATTAAATCATTTTAAAAAAAATGTTGAGAGAAGTCTCAAAAACACAGTGGAAACTAATATTGTGAAATATTATTACAATTTAAAATTATACATGTGTTTTAAATACATTTTCAGCAGTCTTCAGATATATGCTAATTTGGAGCTTATGCTCAAGAAACATTTCTTCTTATTATCAATGTTGAAACCAGTTATGGTGCTTAATATTTTTGTAGAAACTGTCATACATTTTTGGGGGGATTCGTGGATGAATAAAAAGTTCAAAAGAAAATAATTTATTTGAAATCGAAATCTTTTGTAACACCTAACATTTGAATATTTTAGCATTATGTTTCAAATCAGCAGATTCTCTGTAAAAAAAAAAAAGGCTATCATATTGTTTTATGAATTGTAAATATTCCCTATTCACTTATTCCACTAGACTCATGTCTTACTCTAATTATTGGATTTTTGGTTATTTAACCCTGTGGAACCATTTAGTCATACGAGCAACAGTAACTGCAGCAACAGCAGTGGTAACAGTAACATCTGCTCTAATGGGAACAATACCAGCTAGTTTTATATTGTAAATAAAGTGCCAGAAGTTAACATAATGGTTGTGCTAAACAGTTGTTTATAATCACATAACCTCTTTTCACTCTAGCCTCTCTCTCTCATTCCCTGTACGTCCATCTCTTTGAGACATAATCCTAAACCAATTTGCATTCTTTCTTCCCCTCCGCTGTTTCTGCATGTAAAGGAGTCACTGGTGGGTACCTCCAGGCTGCTGTGGTGACCGTGAGAGATATGTAGCAGCACAATGTCATCGGCACAACCGGGCCACAGCAACTGCTATTCCCACGACCCACAGAAATACCTCACCGGCCTTTAGAGAGCACGGCAGCATGTGTCTGTCAGTCCAACACAGAGCTAAAGCCCGTGTGAATTCCTTAACGTATGCTCAAATATACACAGATGAGCTTCACAGCTGCTCTTTAAAGGATTCGGATCATAGAAGAGAGGGCAAAGTTGTGAGCTCACTTCCTATTAGCATCCCACGTCTAATGATGCGTCCCATCAGGGCAGTAGGACGAATCATAGAACTGTAGCACCCTGGGAACAATCCTGGATCTGTGCTATCTGAAGATGCTGGTGGCTATGACATGCCAGGTACCAGTATAACAAACAGTCTGATATTGCAGAAACTAAATGCGCATGATGTGCTTCACCAGCAGAGAGCGACACAACACACATTCTTGCACCCAAAAAGCTCTTGAGCTGTTGAAGAACTTTTCATCTTTATCATACCAGATGAATTATGTAATTACTGTTAGATAATGGAAGCACAAACAACAATATTTGTCTTTTTCATCAGTTTATTACTAAAATAAGTCTTCTGTAGGATTTGTTTCACTAAGAGCTGGCATATTTTTGTATAAAGAGCTGACGGTGTGGGTGTTTTTCAGGGGATTTTGCTTAGCTGAAGCGGACGCGGCGAATTGAGCCAACGGTGCTGTTTTGAGCTCCCCAGTCAGAGAAGTTGTTGTAGTCCTTCTTTTCCAGGATGTAATGGGCTCCTCTGTAGTTCGGCTCCTGGTACGCCACCCAGCTGTGGTCAGGAAAGTGTTTGGAAATATATTTTAAAAAATATGCACACAATACTGAATATATACAGAACAGAATAAATATCCAAGTACTTTAACATCGGTGAACTTGTACTCACGTTCCGCCCATTACTCTGATGGAGGACACCCTGTTAAGGCTGTAACGGCTCATCAGGTTGGGGATGTCATCATGGAGGTCTGTCTTCTTGCCTGAGAAACCTGCCCTCTCAAACAGCTGTGCACGGGCGGTGTTGGTGTCCTAGCCCACCAAATACAAACACACAAAATAAAAAACTCCAGGTTTATGATTTGCAGGGTTTTTTTTACATTCAGTGGAAATGACAAAGATCGATACTTTGGTATATTGTAAGAATATATATAAAAAAAATTGTACTATTGAATAAAATGTGTGTCTCACCTGTTTCACAGCACGAACAGAGGAGATGTGGTCACCCTGAGCACACCACTTATCAGTGCAATTGTACTCCCCCCGGTCAGACATGTCCCACAGGTACTGACGCCCTCGGAAGTTCTCATGTTCGTATCCCACCCATCTACATATGAACACATGACACAGTTAAAATGCAAAAATAGCTGAGTGGGCTTGAATTGGCAAAATGTCATTACATGGGGAAAAATTATTTAATTTAGCTTAGGATCTTTTTAAAATATCGACTGAATCAAAATGTGAAGTAATCATTAATGTTAGATTTATAAAAGGTCAAACGTGGTCTTGTGATATAAAACTGCCATGTACTCACGCTCCACTCTCCACCTGGACAGAGTTGCATCTGTCGGGAAAGTTTTTTTCACTCAATTTCTGACAGTCAGAGGTCAGGTCCAGTCGCCGACCTGCAAAGTTCCTCTGCTCGAAAAGGGTCACCTGAAAAACACAACTAATGTTAAAAAACCCCACTTTAATATACACATTCATTTACGTATCTAAAAAGCACAACAGGATTTAAAATAATTTTCGGAGCACATATGTGACCCTGCACTAAACCTAAACCTAAACCAAATTGACATGGGTACATTTTTTGAAATTGGTTAGATTTAAGATTTATACATAATCTGAAAGATGAGTAAATAAGCTGATGTATTGATGTATGGTTTGTTAGGATAGGGAAATATTTGGCCAAGATACAACTATTGAAAATCTGGAATCTGAGGGTGCAAAAAATCGAAAGCCTTTAAAGTTGTCCATTTATGTTCGTGATGGTGCTGCCTTCACTCACAAAAATATATTTTATTATATATTTGGGGTAGGAAATGTACAAAATATCTTCATGGAACAGGATCTTTAGTTAAATATCCTAATGATTTTTGGCATAAAAGAAAAATCGATCATTTTGACTCTTACAATGTATTGTTGGCTATTGCCACAAATATACCCGTGAGACTTGTGACTGGTTTTTGTGATCCAGGGTCACATTTGAAACTAGCTACTTTTTCAGCTAATTTTCCAAATTAATTTTTCTAAAAACACCACTAAAGCTGTATGAGAAGCGATAAAAAGAGTAAGACTGTTATATTATTCATCAGCACCAAACTCTGGGTGCAGGAAAGTAAACTCTTACCCTCCCACTGGACCCGTAGAAGGCACGTTGGAGCACAGACCCCAGCTTGCTAGGGGAAAAAAAGTCCAATACTCTTAAAATATTTTCCAACAGAGAACACACAACAACAACCAATAAAAAATATGCCATGAAAGAAGCCAGTAGAAAACATAGCTTTTTGAACTATTAACATATAAATTAAAGTTACATTTGAATTGTTCCATGACAATGTATGCATGAAACAAATCATTTTGCCAATTAAAGCATAACAGTATGTTGTTTCAGGGCTTTCCTAACCGTATGGATGTGATCTGAACTACATATTCTCTTCCACAAAACTGCAATGAGTCACGGATGTTGGTCTGACTATGTCTTTTTCTGCAATGATTAATGCAGCCCTCTTGAGAGGTGCAGATCTGGTTGAAACTCAGTCCACAAAATTTGGTGTTGCTCTTGTTTCAAATGCACTGCAAACATACCTGGTTTGTTGGGCTAGTCCGGAGACCTTAGTGAAGATGTTCATGTCAGCTCGTGGTGGCCACTAAGATGGTCCTTAAATACAGCAGGTACATAGAAACAGGGAGTGCTAGAATGCTCATACTCTTTCTGCTGCTCTCTCTGTAGTCGGCCTGTGTATTGATATGCTAAACACATACAGTTTGCCATGTTTTGTCAAAGCCTTCAGCTATACGTGCATACAGAAACTCAAATGCACACATACAGTACAAAAGCTTAGACATGCAAATCAGTAGCCCATGCAAGACAACACACATGTTCACATGCTCTGCTTCATACACACTTAAACACACATACACAAACATACACGTACAGTTAAAGAGTGCAGAGCCAACACTTTCTAAAACAATTCAGCATTCTTTTCACAGTTAATTTACGACGCATTTTGCATGTTGTAACTATTCGTGTTTAAAGTGGAGCAGCTACTATATGGTGAAACAAATAAAAAAAATCACTCAGAAATTACTAGTAATTTACAAAAATAATGATATTTTGAAGTAGAAAGACTGAAATCGTATTTTCATGTAAAATGTACTCCAATAATCTCTGTCAGATGTTGTAAAAAATAGTTTACAGTGTAGAAAATTGTTTTAATGCATAAAGCAATGACACAATGACAGCCACACATATGTATAGATCTGTTCAGTGGTAACCAACCATGACTTTATATAATATTGGTCTATATTGATTATAGTTAGTATAGTATTTAAAAAAAATATATATATATATTTTTTTTTAAATACTATACTAACTGTATGATTATAGGTATGTTTATAGTTTATTATAGTTAGTATAGTATTTAAGAAAAAAAAAATATATATATATATGTGTGTGTGTGTGTGTGTGTGTGTGTGTGTGTGTGTGAAGACTTCAGATGCAAATGCTAAGTGCCATCAGAAATTTTTTTCTAAAATTAGCATTTTTATCAAGCTCGTTTATTTAAGGGCAGTACTTTCACTTTAATGACAAATAATAGGTAAGTTTCAATGCCATTAAAGTGATATAACTGAACATAAACATACAAGCCTGATCAAAATGATAATTAGAAGATAATTTCAGATGGCACTTAGAGGCTTTTGCATCTGAAGTCTTCAAATATATATATACTATAATATATATATATATATATATATATATATATATATATATATATATATGTGTGTATATATATAGCCTATATATATATAATTTTATATCATTTGTATATAATATTTTGCGTTATAAAATAACATACATTATTACTAAAGTATATGTAGTGCTCATTTACTCAATAGAAAATGATTCAGACATTGCTTTTTTTCTTTCAGAATTTGATTCAGAAATGCTGCTGATTAAAGTCAATCTTTTTTCATAGCATAAACTTGTATTTCTCCTTTGGGGGCAAAAATGCAAATGTATCACCCACACCAACATCAACTTGCTTACAGAGTCAAATGTTCAATTCTATAAAACATGTTAGGAGCAGCACTTTTCCCCTCTCAGCCCATTGAATTTGAACAGTGGGTATTTGGGCCTGTGTGTGGCTCCTGAATGGAGCTTGGATCTACTAGATGCTTCGCTACTGTTTAGTGCGTGCGGGCGCACAGGCACTGGGCTGCTTTGTGAGGGTGAATGAAGTTCAGAAGCTTAGGTAACCTTCTGGCACTTTGGAGTGGATTCCAGTCGGGACAAATGTGAGGCCTGGAGCAGGTATACGTGTATATGTGCTTGAGTGTGAATCTAGATGGAGGGAGAGGGTGAGAGGAGGGAGAGAGAGACACGAGACAGGGCAAAGCTGCTGGTTCCTGTGAAGAGAAGGGAGCGTTTTAATCATCTTCTCATCCTCTCTCCTTCAGATAGAAACTCACATCTCCTCTTTTCAGGATAAATACTTTTGAGATGTCTTTCATATTGGCAGCTCTTGACAAACTGACTTATTTTTTGTCTCTGATAGCCTTTTGTATCAGTTTGTCTTATAGCTGGCTGAAATGAGAGTCAATTCATCTGATCTGGGCTTGGAATTCTTTTTGACATTTTAGGCGATTGCTCGTGGATTGTGACAGCTTTTTAGTTTGGGATGCATCATTGATATGCCTCAGCTCCAGAACTGACCACTCTGAGTATGTTTTCTTATTTTTGAAATGTGGATAACTGACGTGAAGTTTCTCCATGCATACCTATTTAAGAACAACTGCAAGAATAAACCATTTTCGTGGTGTGACAAGATGTGCCTGTAAGTAAAAGGAGTCTGTTTTATCTGTGCAGGTGTTACTGGTAAAGAACAAACTCCTATGAGAATAAGAGGATGCCACATCACAGTGTGCTGAGGATATGTCCCATTCTGCTACTGGCATCCTGCATTTTTTCCAGCGAAGACTTTGACTGGACCAAGAACGAAAAGGGATCATTTCAGTATGGCACATTTCCTTCAGGTAAAAGCATTACTCATAAAAGCAATTAACACTTACAAATAACAGCAAATAGATGTGTGTTCTCTTTAAGCTCAAATATTAAAATAAAATGAAGTATCCATCTGGTTGAATTTTTATTTTATTTTACATTGTTTGAAGCACAGTAAAAATAAAGTGAGGTAAATATGATTGTAAACTATAATCCTGTCTTGGAAAAAAAAATACAATACAAAAATAAAAATCATAAAAATAAAAATGTTTTATATAAAATTACATATATCATTTTATTGAAATCATTCATTTTCAGGATTCTATATAAATGAATGCATATTGAATATACAAACATACACAAAAAAAATATAAAAATAATAAATATACAGTATATATCTAGGCCTATATATTCATTTATTTCAGTAATTCAACTTAAAAGGTGAAACTAATATATTATATAGATATTATATAGACTATGCATGCAAAGTCAGATATTTCAAGCCTTTATTTGTTATAATTTTGATGATTTTGGCTTACAGCTATGAAAACCTTTTCACAATATTCTAATTTTGAATTTGGGGTTTTCATAAACTCTAAGCCATATCAAAATTATAACAAATAAAGGCTTATATATATATATATGCATATTATAAATTAATTAGTTAATTACCTACACGATGTGACATTACCTACAGACCAAAACAGTTTGGTTAACAACATTCTTCAAAATAAAATGATACTCTAAACAAGAAACTAAAACTGTCAGTAGGTGGCGGTAAGAAAGACATTCTAAATGAGGAGGATATTGAGCCGTTCATTCATCCGATTCGTTCAAACGGCTGACTCATACAGGGATAAAGTAAATGTCTCTCTTTATGAATGGGCTATATGAGACTGCTGGCCTGGCACTGCTGTCCTCAGGCTGCTGTGACGTATGGCTCTGCGGTTCTGCAGTTGGTTATTAATGGAGAGATTCGCTCAAAATGCGGATGCTTTAGAAATAAAACACCGCGGTGTGTTGCTCTGTAATATTTTCATTGGAAAAATTTAGCAAAAACTGACAATATCAAGTCTGAAATAACACAATATTAACTTCCTACTTACGGTTTAAACAGCACTTGTGTGATATTGCGCGTGTTACTTACTATAGCCTATCATATGATCTAAATATGAGACAAAAACGTATAAACGGGCATCATAAATTTTAGGGGTTTTCTAACTGTATTCTATAGGCTCCATCACACAGTGAGTTGTCCAATCACCAATCAATCAACTATGCAATAAATTTAAAATTACATGCGTAGGTCTGGGGTAGGTGCATTAAATAATTTGAATTAATTATTTCCCCATAACTAATTAATCAAATGAACGAATTAAATCGACAGCCCTAATATACAGTATCTCATTTTTTATATAAATAGCAACGTGTGTATGCATACATTTTCAGGGTTCTCTTGGGGTGCTGGCAGTTCAGCATACCAAACAGAGGGAGCATGGGATAAAGATGGAAAAGGAAAGAGCATCTGGGATGTGTTCTCCCACAAGAGAGGGAAGACTGACCGGAATGACACCGGTGACTCATCCTGTGATGGCTACTATAAAATCAAGGTGCTATGATTAACTTTATCAGAAATGCACAATGACGTACCGGTACAATATGAAGACACTTTGGTTCTAATATTTTTTTCATGTATGTTTTAGGATGATATCTCACTGATGAAAGACATGAAGCTGAACCACTATCTCTTTTCCATCTCCTGGCCAAGGATTTTGCCCAGTGGCATTAAGAGTAATTCAAATTAATGTTAAAAAGAAGAAGAAGAAAAACGTTTTCTTGTAATATTTGACAAGAGTCATAACCAAACGTTTGTCTGATTGTCTTTTAGCTGACTACATCAATGAGAAAGGGATAGAGCACTATGATAACATGATTAATATGCTTCTGGAGAACAGAATCACACCGATTGTGACGCTCTACCACTGGGACTTACCTCAGGTAAAACTAAATCCTCACTGAGGAAGCTGAAATCACATACTGTCTAGTAGATACTACATTTAGTTTGAAACGTACTTTACAACCATTAAAAATTATCTTCTATATAGTATGAATATGGGTAATATGAATTAAACTTTGGATGTTCTACTTCTGCCATGTTGTCACAGTCACGTGACCTACCAGCGTCAGTTGCGTCACTTCTCTGCCATTCACAAATCCTCTCCAGTGGCCTCATGGGATAGTAAAGTGTCCAATGGATGCACACTTTAGAATCTCGCTGGAAGTAGCAAGTCATCTACTTTTTGCTGTACTGTTTTATGAATAATGTGAATTCATATATACTACTCGTCTCCTAAATACTCTACTCATTATCCACTTACAGCTCATAGTACATGTAATATTCGGACACAAGCAATGACTCTGAATTCTCTTTTTAAAAAAATATTTACAATTAGTATATCAGAGTATACTTCAATTTGATTAAATTTTTTTAAATACATGTGCCTTTACAGGTTCTGGAGGAGAAATATGGAGGTTGGCAAAATGCAAGTATGATCAACTTCTTCAACGATTTTGCCAACCTGTGCTTTGAGAGATTTGGCAATCGAGTCAAATACTGGATCACCTTCAACAATCCCTGGGTAAGACCTGTAAAAATAGTGTCCACTAATATAATTCCAACTCATTAAAAATGTCATCATAATTAATTTTTCATGCAAATTTCAAGTTATTGAGTAACATTATTAGTGAGTATCAAGTATCAAGTATAGTAATATCAAGTTGTTGTTTTTTTAAATAAAATAAAAGCTAGCAACAATTCCTATCAGGGATGCTTTGACTTATATGAGAAAAAACTGGTTTATTATCTGGTTCAAAGTCCATTCTTACACTGGCAGTAAAGATTCCTCCCCTGTTTCTAGTCTGTTGCAGTAGAGGGTTATGAGACTGGAGAACATGCTCCTGGTCTGAAGATGAGGGGTACTGGTGCCTATAATGCTGCCCACAACATCATTAAGGTGATCAAAATCCACCGCAGTCCACTGTAGTCTAATAACCCTAACAAATGAGCAACATAATTCAGATGCCATGTTATAAATGCAGTTCACTTTGCTGTAGTATCCACCTTATTTTAACATAAAAGTGTGTGTGGCTATTTGTAACTTCCGGTGTCGGTTCCAGTAAAGTTGTAGCTGTACAAAAGCAGCTATCATGCTGCTTGATATTGCAATTTGGTTATCATAATCATAAACACCATTTTGTATAACACAAATAATTGTTATCATTTACTGCGCTCTGTTATTCTTAGTTAACTATAGTGGCTATTACAGAAGCTATTACTTAGTTACCTATACTGGCTATTATCTTACGCATTAAATCGCATTTACAGAAAATAGCTTACTTAACTGCAAAATAAGGGGGATACTCTTAAACCAGAATATGCGTATGGACAGCAGAGACAAAAAATGCTAAATATAAATGATAAAACACAAATGATCATATAAGCATGCATTTAGGGATAGCAAGCTATTCCAAAAAGACTTATCAACTATTAAAACCAGTGTTCTTATAAAACAAACTCACTTTTACCATTTGCTGCACTGACAGGCTCATGCTAAGGTCTGGCACACATACGACGCCCAATGGCGAAGCAAGCAGAAAGGTAGACAAATTTCAGATAATGAATTCAGCTTATAACCTGTCAAAGCACAAAGGTCCAAACTAGTATAAGTGTTTCTGCCATTTCAGGTATGGTGGGCATCTCCCTGTCGGCAGACTGGGGAGAACCAGTGGATGTCACCAATCAGCGAGATATAGAAGCCGCTGAAAGATATGTTCAGTTCTTCTTGGGATGGTTTGCCACGCCACTCTTTAATGGAGACTATCCTCAAATAATGAAAGACTACATAGGTAAGTGGCAAACCACAAATAAATAAGAAAAACAAAAATGTATCTGCTTTTTTAGTAGGGGCTGGTGATAATTTACATATATGTATATCATCAGCATTTTCTGTTGACATTTCTGCAGGTAGGAAGAGTGTCCAGCAGGGTCTGAGTAGCTCTCGTCTGCCTACTTTCAGCCCTCACGAGAAAAGTTACATCAGAGGCACTTGTGACTTCCTGGGCATCAGCCACTTCACCACACGCTACATCACACAAAAGAACTTTCCCTCCAACCATGGAAACAGCTACTTCACTGACCGTGACCTGGCTGAGCTGGTGGACCCACAGTGGCCTGACCCTGGATCAGAGTGGCTCTATGCTGTGCCATGGGGCTTCCGCCGTCTGCTCAGCTTTGTAAAGGTACATTTACACATCTCTGTGAACATCTTTGCAACGACTACTTCCAGACGGTAGGCAGTAGTCTGACTAGCACATTGCTGGCTCATATATCTTTTTGTATTCTTAGACACAGTATGGAGACCCCATGATCTACGTGACAGGAAATGGAGTATCAGAGAAGATGATGTGCACAGAACTGTGTGATGACTGGAGAATGCAGTACTTCAGGGATTACATAAATGAAATGTTTAAAGGTCAGAATCAATAGAGGAATCTATGCCTTCTAACTATAGTTAAAAACTCGTAAACCAGTGGAGCTCAACAAAGGGGCCAGGGCCACAATATGACTTTGTATTAAAACTCATTGAATTAATCCCTCCCCTCTCATTGTTCTCTACTGTTCTATCAAGATAAAGCCCAAATAATCCCATAAATATAACTATGTTATGGGATTATTTTGGCTTTATCTTGATAGAACAGTATCATAATATATATGTAATTATATTAAGTAATTCAAACCAAAATACAAAAACAAATGTAAACTGAAACCATATTTATTTTTTCCTATTTGTAAGTATATTAAAAGAATTACCAAATTAGTTGAATCCAATAGAATTAAAAAATGTATTATGATAAATTAATTTAATTTATCGATGCTCCCAGTTTTTGTTAATAAAAGAGTTTTAAAACAAGCAGCATTGTCATAACTAACGAAGAAATACCAGAGAAAATCTCTTAACCATTGGGGCTTATGAATATTGTAAAATGGGGGACCTTCAAGTCAAAAGGGGTGAGAACCATTGTCTTAGACTGGATTTAATAAAATGACCCTTTCAGAACATGCAAATCTAAATTTACAGAAACTTGATTACTGATTGACCATGTCACTGCTTTAGGTCTCTAAAAATTCAAAATGCTTTCAAACGTTTCTACAGAGCTTCAAATCATATTGCTCTTCTGATAAATAAAACCCATTCAACCAGTGAAAGGAACCTTTTTGTTTTTTACTTCTATTTCATTCAGCGGTTAAAGACGGAGTTGATGTGAAAGGCTACACAGCTTGGTCACTGCTTGACAAGTTTGAGTGGGATGAGGGCTACTCTGAAAGATTTGGCCTGTACTATGTGGATTTTGGGAGCAAAAATAAACCACGCTACCCAAAAGCATCAGTTCAGTACTACAAGCGCATCATCAGCTCGAATGGTTTCCCCAATCAGAGAGAGGTATGACGTCATCGAAAAATCAACTTTAGCAATATAATGTAATGCTAATTTAATGTTTGTTCGTCTTATGAGTCAATGAGAACATTTTTTTGTGCAATCTGTGTGATGAAATGTATATGATGTCTCGGTTCACATCTTATGCAGTTTTTAAGTTGGATCATGTTTACCACAGATTGAAAGCTGGAAAAGAAAGGCACTGGAAACATGCACCTCAAGTAACCAGCTCCTTGCGGCAGGTTAGTGTAACTGTTGCTGACTTCACTCCCCACTGGGTGGGCAGCTCAACCGGCAGTGATCTAGCTGGGGCAAATAAAAGAAAATTCTGTCTCAAATTACATTTTCTTTTTGTAACCAAGCACATTATACAGAAAAATAAAAGTATAGCGTAACTTTCTAACAGGAATTTTCTTTTGTTTGCCCTTCCAGCTAGAAGAAAATCCAAGGAAAATAAGGAACATGCAGATATGCCAAAGGTTTGGCCTGTGCATGATGAAGTTTAGGTACAGGGCCGGAATACTGCTATTTCTGGTGGTTGGCCTGTTTCACGTGTCCTCTGGGCAGTGCTAGTGCTATTTATGACTTACCTGTGTGTTTTTTCTCCAGATCCACTGATCAGCCACATGGAGATGGCCACGGAGATTGTCGTCCCCACTGTGTGCACTCTCTGCATTCTCCTCAGTGCAGTTTTCCTCATGTTTCTGCTGAGAACACGGATATTAAACTGACTGCTTCACATTTACACGACTATATTTTTTTTCACATTGCATGTTTCCCTGCAGCATTTCTTTTTTTTATTGATTATTATGAATAATTATGATATGCAGAGACTCGTTTACATGTACCTTGAAATAAAATGGTCCACAAATGTATTTCTGTGTCAGTTCATGAATTATTGGAGCATCCGAACATCTGTCAACAAATTACCCAGAGGATAAGTTGAGGTTTGAGTGTTGGAGAATGAGGTGAGATAGAGTTTCTGAAACTTTTTGAAAGCAATTTTGTATCTCTTGTGTATGTGAAAAACAATAGCCTACAATTAGAACTATAAGAAATGTGTCTGTAAAACTTTAAAATACTACAAATCAGTGATTCAACCACCTACTGAAGCATACAGTGCAGTGTAAAATCCACATGTAGCCTATGAGATTCGTGCTTTCAATAAAGTTTGAAACCCTGCATTACAGGCTATATCTTTTTAAATAGTTTGATGTGTCTGTGTCTACATCGGTAATCTCTCGCCAAAACAACTACTAAAGGAATTCTTTAAACAAAAGCTAGCCGTATAATAAGAGGGTTTAGCTACTCTGCCGCTAAATCGAGTGTTTCAGTTTGACTGTGTGAACTTCTGCGCTCCGAGCCGGTAGACGTCGCAGTTCTCGTCAGTTACACGAGAAACGACGTAACAAAACCATTGACGTTCGCCGTATCAGAAATTTGATTGGCTGAGGAGGAAGCCGCCGGCAGAAACTTTGGTTCAGCACCATAGAGTTCAGCACCCACTGACTATCGATATCCTCGTGCTGCAGTCGGTGTTTAAGTTTCGTCCTTTGACAGCACAGTAAGTTCGACGGACCGCACTGATATTCAACTATTGCCTGAAATTACAGTGACATCGGTTGGGCTTGATATCCCGTAATGTGCGAAACTACGGGCGTCGTGCGTGTTGTTGAAGCTTTGTGGTGTCTCGCGCCAAATTGCTTGGACTGTAACAAAATCTACAACTTCTACAGTTGTTCAATTGTACAGCTAAACTATCATTGTGTCATGAGAATAACTCCCCATAACAGAATCGTGTGACATTGTTTTGTACTTTGCAGTGCACCTTTTATATTAACGTTAAACCTTTTTACAGTAACGTTATATGTTTTAAACCAAGGATGTTTCTTTCATAATGTATTAGCCATTGACAAACATTTTTTGTTATTGTTGCTGTCGATCTGCTCTTACTGTGTTTTAAAGTCTTCTCAAACATACTGCAACAATAAGGGTCTTTTCATCACTTCAATCATTGTTCAACATTTTTAAGTTTCAGTCAGATATAACGTAAAACCGTGCGAATGTTTCTGCGACAGTACAGCTAAGTTACATGATTTTTTTTCTTACGAGATAATTAACTTACTGAAGAAGTTTATGATTGACTTTCTGTTTGTAAACAATTCGCTGCAACATTCTAGCATGGCTTTCTGATACAATATTGTGGTGACGTGAGAGGCTGTTTCTAACAACTGTTGATTAGAAATATTAACTAAGATAAATAATAGACTGACGACATTTATCATTAGTTTGACATTTTAGCAATTAATTTACATTGTTTAATTCATAAATTAATAACATTTTAATTTGAATGTAATATGAAATTTATATAAAAATTTGGATCTGACCATATTACCCCCAGAAAACCCAGACTTTAGACAATTATACTTGCTGTTTGATTATTCTTCAGAAACACACACACAAAAAAAACAGCTGATGTATCTGAACTTAATTTATGTGAACACTATTGAAGGTAAAATGTTGTATTTATGTTCTAGAATTGATAATTCTCCTATCTCTATACAGGATCCTGTGCACCATGAATGATCCATTAGAAAATGACCTGTTTGACATGCCAGATTATGAGCACATAGAGGACGAGACTTTCCCTCCTTTTCCTCCTCCGTCATCACCTGGTCGGCGGGACCTTGGGGAGGATGATTTTGGCAATGGAGAGGGTCTGTTAGACTTTCTCATTCTTAACCATTTTAAAATTAACAATCCATAACTACCTGTCAGCACCACCCACTGGCAGGTCATCTGACCTCTCGTGGCAGCTGGTAGTCTGGTTCTGGCTGGCGGTCTGCCTCGGCAAGTTTCAGCAACATGATTTTTGGCCGATTTTGTGTTTTGCGCTCCTTCCTCTCTTGCTCCAGCGAATTATATTAATTTATTATTGTACATCTGTTCATATGATTCTGTTCTTTTAGAGATTTTAAAATGTTTTATCACAATTAAAGCAGTCAAATATCTGTGATCCTGACTGGTTGGTTACTAACACTTACACCAGCCAGACACTATAGCGTTCAAAGTTTGATGCATGCCCTTACCACTCATGTTTTGAGGGATTAAATATATTTATTACATGGCTTGGTTGAATTCTAATGTAGAATGGGGTCTGTTATTTCTTAACACACCATTGCCATGAAAAACAGCATAGCCATGGACACGGTGTTCTTTAACAGAACCAATACAGTCGTTTTTAAATCAATAAACTCCTTTTTAAATCAATATTTTGTGTTATTTGGTAGGTAGCCATGTAATAAGCGGGGTAATGTATAGCGATGCAGTTGTTATAGCGAATACAACCCCTTCAGGCTGATTCAAGACCCCGACGCGAAATCAGCCTGTCGGGGGGTTATATTCGCCTTTAACAACCGCCTCGCTATACATTATCCCTTACATATATATTATATTATTGTGAATATTTTCTTATTGATCTGTTTTTTTTGTTTTTTTTTACATGATCGACATTTTGGGGAGGTTTATCCCAAACAATGTGGTCAATTGAACTTAATCCTGACTGGCCTCTTAGTCCAGCCAGCCGCTGCTGAGCTATACAAGTTTAACGCATTCCCATTTACCTCTCGCTGCAAGGGAAAACATTGTTTTATTGTTATTAAAATATCCTTAAGATAAATGTATTCCTTAATATATTTTAGAGAGGTTAATCCCCGATTAAAGTACTGCCGTTCACTGACCGCTTAGCCCAGCCACTGTTGAGCTGCGGGTTTAACTGTTATGGTAAATGTAATTTAATCGGGATAAGCCTTCCCCAAAAAGAACATTGATCACATGAATGAATAGATTCATAAGAATATATATGTTTTTCCTTACAGCAAGAATGGTTGGAAACTAGTTTATCCCACAGTTTATAGTGGCTGGCTGGACTGAAGGATCACTAACCCTCCAGTCGGGGTCAGTTGACCAATTTAATCGGGATAGGCCTGCTTAAAATGTCGATCATATAAAATAATAGATTCACAAGAATTTATTCATAACAATAAAATCATGCATTTCCCTGCAGCGAGAGTGGTAGGGAACGTGTTAATCATAGCGTGTGGCCTGACCGAGTGTCCAGCGAAGCGTTGGTAACCCACCAGTCGAGATCACGACCATTTGAATACTTGAATAGGGATAAACCTCCATCATACAAAAGAATAAGATTATATTCACAATAAAAAAATGATGTATTTCCCCTGCAGAGAGAGTTGTAGGAAACAACAGTGGCTGGCTGCATTAGTAACCTGAATTACTGTCATTTGACTGCTATAATTTGACAAAAGCCTCCCAAAACCATGTAAAAAGTTTTATAATGAATCTGTATTCATTCAGTAGTTGTCTTAACTGAGGACTGGAGGCAGGTCACGTGATCTGTCAGACCTCTTGCCAGCCAGCTGAACATTGAACCCCCACTCGATATTCATACCCTACATAGTAAAATGTTTTGAGTTTAATCTGTAAATGAAACCCATTTTGTTGTGTGTTCAGGTGAGGGGGAAGGAGAGGTGTCAAAACTAGCAGAAGTGCCAGTGGCAAAAAGACGAACGGTGAAGAGGCCTCGGCCGAAACTGGATGCTAACAGGTACTGCACCAGATGGCAGTTAATTGGTAATTAATGATAATTATTTGTTTATTTTAGCAGACCGAGTATGACTGACTTTCTCCAGTGTTTACAGTTCTTCTTTCCCTCTTCTTCTTTTTTTTTTTAGGTTGATTTCTGAAAAGGGTCTTCCAGCTCTGCGTACTTTATATGATGATGTAAAGTTCAAAGGCAAAGGACACGAGGTAATGGCTAATCTTTCACTCCGACTTATAAATTCTGCTGAATTCTTTGTTATATGATTACAGATGCTGTTGTTCTAGATATGTTTTTGTGTTAATAAATTAAGCAGTGATGTGTGAATACAGTTATCACTGCTCACCCTCTTCATTCATTTGTGATTCAGGCAGAGAATCTGAAACTCCTCATGCAGAAAATGGAGAACTGGGCCCATCGCTTATATCCTAAAATGCAGTTTGAAGAGTTCATTGATAAAGTAGAGAGTCTGGGAGGCAAAAAAGAAGTTCAGGTAGGACTTCTGGCTTTACTATAGCCTAGAAATCTAGACGCACCCTAGCGGCAGCAAAAATGTATTTTGCAGCCAGGGCAGTCTAGCAACTCTCCATAGACCTTCTAGCTGCAAAAACCTAAATTGGGTCAGGCCAATCACTTTGTGTATAGAGTCGGCGGGGGCGGGCTTAACATATGACGACAGTTGCGACGGCTGCCACTTGAAAACAAAGAATGGCGGCTGCGGATGGAGAACAGCGGTCTTTCGAATCGGCTTTGGCCGCGACTCTGGAGGACTTGGAGTTAAGTTTTTCTTTAAGAAAAGAGCAAAGAACGGCACTTACGTCGTTCTTAAAAAAAGGAAGAAGTGTTCGGAGTTTTGCCGCTCTGACTACGTCACCTTCTTCGTTGCTCTGGTTGGTTGTAGCGCTATCCTATTGCGTGCAGATGGATTTTGAGAGACAACAGTTTATTCCGCCCCTCGGATTAAGCCGCGTCTATGGAGAGTTGCCAGACTAAACATCTTGATGTAAGTCTGGCTTGCCAGGCTAGCTTTACAATGCAAATGAAAGAAAATAATTGTATCTGAAGGAAAAATCAAGATCACCTAGGAACTGTTCACACAGGATGTGTTCTTTCCATCTGTGCTTTTTTTTTAAATTGAATTCAATTTTTATTATCTGTGCTTTTAAAAGCACAAATACAAGTTTATTGTCCATTTCAAAGTTATATTGTTTGCATTATGCCTTTATGACAGGACAGTAGAAGCTGTAACAGGAAGTGATAGGATAGGTAAACTCGGCTGCCTGAAGCACTGTTGTGCAAATCTATACTATCTTACCAATCTATGCACTTTTAACTGTTACTCTAGTGTCTTAGGCTGTTGAGCCACGTCTTGTTTTTTTTTCTGTTACACCATGACTGGCACATCTTTAAAATCGAATGTGTGATTTAGCTCACTTTCAAGTTACAAGCCATTTCTGTTCAGTTAGCATAAGAACATTCTGTTGTGAACAGACAATTAACAGGAAGAGTTGACCATTTAAAAACCATTAATATGTGATATTTTACATCCTTATTAGACGTTGCTTGCATCCTTTGTTAATGCTGTACTTTGTTTCTACATTAGACATGTCTAAAACGAATTCGATTGGACATGCCAATAACACATGAGGACTTCGTTGGTAATGAAACTTTTCAAATCTTGTCTTACGCTAGTATTGAAAGCAGTAAGTAAAACTGAAGTTTCACTGACTTCCCTCCAGAGGAGACAGAGGTTCTAGTCCCAGAAGAGTCTGACCCAGCTGGAGACGGAGTTTTCCCTGAAGATCCGTTCGTCCATTCTACTCCTGCTCCAGCCTCTCTCACCGAGGAACAGCAGCGGCGCATAGAGCTCAACAAACGGCTCGCTCTGGAGAGGAGACTTGCGAAGCAGAAAGAGTTAGGTGTGTGGAGCCATTTTATATGATATGGCATGATGTCGAGTTGTGATCAGAATGCAAGCTCTCTCATTTTGCCTCTAGTCCTGGGAAAAACCTGGGTCCACTGAGATTACTAATATTAATTTTAAGATTCAGCTGCTTCAGTCTCTTTTTTTTTTTTTTTTTTTTTCCCCACAGAATCCTCTCAGAATTCCGTCCAGGGAGATGCAGATGAACCGTCCACCAGTTCTTCAGGACAGTACCCCATTCAAGAGAATCAGGACATTATCGATCAGAGCATCTCAAACCAAACTCCACTCAAAGAAAAGCCAACTCTACTTCAGAATTCCCCTTTAAATGATAAAGAGGGTGCCAGCCCTGTTCCAAATGGCATAGTTGATGACGACGATAGCAATTGAACCAATCCTCCATGTTTGTACAAAGAGGACTACAAATAAATTGAGGGTATTTTGGGGAGTAGCAGCTAAATTAGTCGTTTTTTTTACATTTTAACCTTATAAAATCTTCCCAGTCATGTGCCAGACATTTTCTGCACCTCATTGGCATGTTTTGTAATGTCAACCCAGGGATTGATCACCTCTAATGGTCTTTCACACACATTGATTTAGTTCAGCTTGCATTTTGTTGTATTATCTTTTATCCTCTGTGAGGATTTTGAAATATTTTGCCTGTATTCAAAGCTTTTTCCATAATCTGTTCCTCAGGTTCTTTGGGAATCACATTCCTTTTTTGCAGGTAATCTTAACGATCACCATTTCATTTATTGTTAGCTAAAGTTAATTAAAAAGTTCTAATATGTATGCATGCAATAATGCATGACTTAAGGGGGGAGGCGGGGATCAAGTTAGTTTGTCATCACAAAACTGTTATTTTCAGTAATGCTGGTCAATTTTCAGTGTTTCAGTGTCAATTGTTTTGATTTTCTGAATAAATGTTGCTATAGCATACCCTTTATGTATGATGTAATTAATGCAGTTCTATATTTTGAAGCGAGATTAAAGGCTGGAAAACTTTACACAACTTTTAAAATCAAAACCAATCACTATAAATGGTTAAAGAGAAAAACTGCATCATTCACTACCAGACTTTGAAGTTATTACCACAGCAAACTCATGCAGAAATGTGCATCTAGTTGTCAGGAGAGACATGACAAATGAAAACAATGTCTTTGAAAAGATGGCGCACATCATACACTACATGATTTTCTGTGAGCTGTCAACTCTTTATCGACCAAAATCTGCAGATGGGCTCTGACTTTCGACTACTGGTGTCAACTCAAAATCTGCAGATGGGCTCTGACTTTCGACTACTGGTGTCAACTCAAAATCTGGGCAAAAGTCATGTAGCGTATTCAAGCTTTTACCGAGATAAGTGTCTCGCAATTTGATTCTGTAGCATCAAAGAAAATAAAAATGGACCGTGAATCATTACCGACATACAAAAATACATTTTATTTCTAAAAATATTTAACATTTTTACATTATCAAAATAGAAAGCATTAATGAAAACATCTTGGAAGTCTATAAGCCTACTTCAAAAATATTGTAGGTTATTATTCTCATTTGCCTCAAACTGGTTTACAGATGTGCCTAACAGACTTGAGGCAAAAAAAAAAAAAAAGAGCCCATGTAAATCGCATGCTATTTGTGATCTTATTCTAGATTCATCCTTTTGATAAATAATCTCCAATCAAATTGTATCGGCAAACCCAATGTGTCCCCTTACGAAATCAGGTATTGGACAATGCAAAGGAGCCAGGGTTCATAAATCCTGAGTAGGTATAACTTGTTTGTTAGTTCACATCTGGACACTTCAATGGAACTTCATGGCAGGCGTAAATCTAGTAAATATTACAAAACCATCCCTAAAGCTTTCTGTGTAGAGTATTGTGTCTAGTCAATATCAGTAACAGCAGTATAAAGCTAAGAAGATGCAGTACAAGTCTGTTCCTCTGTATTTCTGATTTGGCATAAAGACAGATCCAGCAGGGCAAGTTCACTGATCTCCTGTAACAGGACATAGAGGTTTGGTGTTTTGCTCTGTCTGAACTTCCTCTCCTCCCTGCTCAGTTTGGACTTCCTCCCCTTCTCTTCCTCTGCCTGGAGTGAGGCCTCTTCTGCCCAGCGCACCACTTCCTGAACCAGCTCAGTCCGACCTCGACCAGCTGGCTGGGACTCGGGTTGCACGGCGCAATGAGGCTTGTTCCTGATAAGCTGCAGACACAAGCTGTCGGCATGGCAACGAGATGGTTCTACAGAGATACGAACCTGTGGAGGAAGACAGACACAAGAGGATGAAGAAAAAAAAATGCAACAAGCAAATATCGATGACAGTCCAAATAAAGAGACCACAAACGATGTGATTTTTTGTTGTTTTCTGAGAATATACTCACTGTAATGTGGTCGAAGAGGTAAAAGGTATGAGTTCCAGTGCTGGTGCAGGTGCTGATCCTGTCAGGGTATCTCTGCAATGTCCCAGCCTTCCACTCGCATCTTCCATCTTCATCGACACTGACCACCTGACCTTCTCGATCCTTAAGGTACACAGCTCCCTTCAAACCATACCTGTGTGAACAGGTTACATGATAAGTGTTACAGCAGCTTGACATCAAACATCATGTCCAACATACATTTAAGAGCTATTTTTGGTATGCACTACCATTCAAAACTTTGGGGTCAGTAAGATTTTGGAATACATTTATTCAGGATCCATTAAATTAATCAAAAATGAACACTTTTGCATTGTCACGCCGTCAAAATTCGCTCTGTCCGCCCTACCAACAACGCCGTAGAAAGATTTGTGGACTCTCTGACGTAGATCGAATGCTTGGTCTTTTTTTAAACTTTACTTAATGGGGCCGCAAAGCAAACACGCATGTGGATCGTTATTTGTGCAGACTGACCACAAGTAGGGTAGAAGTTAACCTGGAATCTTTTAAATGTGAAAGTAAGAAATTGATCATTGAAAGAACTTAATTATAGTGACATGTTTTCTAACGAAATAAACCAATTAAAAGCCATTTGTGTGGTGTGGCTTTTGTGTTCATGCTTAAGTGCTAATTTGCATTCCCGCTGAAACAAGCGTTCTAGTGCGAAAATGTTTCCTGTAAAAAGTGTTGCGCGGCTTCTTATCAAATTCACATGATCAACCTCTCCTCCATTTTGCTTGGGAACAAATGTGGTCAGAACCAAAGTTTACAGGACTGCGTTCTCTGGAATCCTCAAGCGGAGGACTTCTACATTCCGAGTGGTTGCCGCCGAACCGCGTCATAGCTCATTACCATAAAGTTGACCTGACTTCAACTCTCCTCGACGCCCACATCATACAAGACGCACCGTGCCACCCTCACCAGAGCTCGCCGCCGGCTCACATTGAAAATGAATGACTTCCGGCCACTTTGGCGCTTTCGCCGATGGCGGTGTGAACGCACAGACTTATTACAAATTTTTTTATAAAATAAAAATCTATCCATTCCAAACTTTAAATGGTAGTGTATCATTTTTTTGTCAACACCATGTTCAAAACAAACAAATATTCCATAAGTGGGTAATTACTGTGGTACGAAGGCAAGAAAACCATTAGCTCGGACACCATAGATCACGGCATCAGCCACACAGCGCTCATCTGTGTTGGAGTCTTTATCTCTAAAGTAGAGGCACTGGAAGAGCTCTGTGGACTGCTTCTGTGCGTGCTGCGCTGCCTGTCACACAAACAGAGAGTTTGAGAAGTGCTGCGGCCATTTTCCAGAAAATCATTACTATTTTACTGTTAAAAAATATTGACACAAAAGCTAATGGCCCCACTTACTCTGTTTTTATTGTTGATTTGTTGAGCCAGCTCCTCAAGTTCTTTGTTACTGGCCGAAGCTTTGCTTAGGGATCCTTCCTTCTCCAACTGAACAGCAGCCATGAGCAGCCGGTGAACTAATACATCAGCATAGCGTCTGATTGGAGAGGTAAAGTGAGTGTATCGATCCAGTGCAAGACCTGAAAACAACATGAACAGCAAAACATGATTTATAACGGCTTCAACCTTTTAGTTCTAGCAAGCAAATATACCAAAATGTCACTATGTCTATGGAGGTTTTAAATCATGGTAGAATTTATTGCTATTAAAAAAATTAAACCTCTGTTTAACATCTGTAATTTGTAATATTTATATCATAAATAATGCGAGAATGAAAAGCATTTACCATAGTGATAGTACTGTTCCTCTGGACAGGCTCCAGTAGAGAAGTAAAGGGCATTAGACATCGCCTGTGTGGCCATCATTTTCAGTAACCTGTTCACCAGGGGGTCCTGAGGATCCACAGCCCGCTCCAGAGAATCAGCCAGAGCCCTGTTTGACCTAGTTTAAACAATGCAGACAGACACATGAATATGTATTGATTTAATTATACTTACTTCTATTTGTTCTATTTTTATTTATGTATACACTACTGTTTAAAGTTTGGGGTCAGTATTATTGAAAGAAATTAACACTTTTATCCATCAAGGATGCATTAAATTGATCAAAAGTGACAGTAAAGATCCAAAAGATTGTTACAAAAGATTTCTATTTTAAATAAATGCTGTGCTTTTGAACTTTCTATTCATCAAAGAATCCTGGGGGAAAAGTTATTGTTTACTTTCCCACAAACACTTTAAGCAGCACAACTGATTTTAACATTGATAATAAGAAGAAATGTTCATTGAGCAGCAAATCAGCATATTAGAATGATTTCTGAACGAAAATGTAGCTTTACCATCATAGGAATAAATTACATTTTAAAATATAAATACTAAAATAGGAAACAGGTGTTTAAATGGTGATAATATTTTACAATATTACTGCTTAAAGGTAGGGTAGGTAGGATTTATATAAAAACTTTTTACCAAATTTGATTAAACTTTCTATATATATCAATGCATAATTAAAATGTAAGTACTCTGATAAAAAGAGTATAAAAATCGAGTGACTCTAGACCGTTTAATCTTCATTAAACACAGCTCATTATTTCCATTCGGGACGAATCACAGGATTGGCTTGCGCGACTGTCACTCTCCGTCACCATGACTACCGCCGCTATTATTGGCTCTGCCCACGTGCGCGCAGTCGCGCACCCGTTTTTAGGTGGGAGTGAATGGAATTAATGAGCTGTGTTTAATGAAGATTAAATACACTAGAGCCACTCGGTTTTTAATACTCTCTATTTCAGAGTACTTGCATTTTAATTATGCATTGGTATATAAAGACAGTTTAAACAAATTTGAATAAAAGTTTTTTTTAGACAATTCTGACCTACCCTACCTTTAACTGTATTTTTCATCAAATGAATGTAGCCTTCTTGAGCATGAGAGACTTCTGTCAAAAACTTATATAACTAAAAATAATAATAATAATTTTCATTAACTTTACCTTGTATCAATACTGAAGCCACGGGCTCTGGCACTGTCGGTTAGCTGATTGAAGAACTCCTGTTTGGGTGGTGGGTGATGACGCAGAAGAGCTTGATGCGGAAAGCTCTCCTGTATCTTGCGTGCCACCCAGTGGTTGGCATAGATCATGCACTCTGCTACGGTCTCATGAACCTCCAGAGGCTGTTTGGGCACAAGGGCTGTAATGTTCTTCTGCTCATCCAGCTGAGCCCTAACCTCCACCCCCTCCAACTCCAGGGCACCACCCTTATCTCTCTGTGCCCGGAGGTGCCTGGCTACCCTCGTCAGAGTCTCCAGGGCCAGCAAGAGCTCAGCCCGTTTCTGGTCCCGCTGCGAACTCCTAAGCTGGCCTAGCTCAGGCACCTCGACCTCCTCGCCGTTCAGCAGGCTCTGGGCCAGCTCATAGTAAAGCTGATAGGAGGAGCGAATAAGAGTGCGACCGTACCAAACCGTACACAGATTCAGAGACTCAGCATCCAGCTCCCACAGCACACTCATGGCATATCTGGAACAAGTGACAGAGCGATTCCTTTGTTATTTCTCATTTAAGTCACAGAATACAGACAGAAAATTCATAGATTCAGCTGCATATTAGGGCCACTTTCAAAGTGTCAAATAGCAGGGAAAGGTTTGTGTGTTTCTTACCGGTCCACTCCTCCAAGGAGGGAGCACAGGTCAGCACTCAACACCGCTGGCAGCATGTCATACCTCCGGTCAGCAAGGTAGTAAGTGGTTGCCCTGTGTTTAGAAAAGAGAGCGGGTTCAAATCTGGTGGGATTTTAAATCTGGGGACCTAAACCAAAAATCAACTTGCACTGCTGTTCAAAAGTTTAGGGTCGTTTTCAAGCCTCATATTGCTCATCAAGGTGGCATTTATTTGATCAAAAATACAGTAAAAACAGTACGTTTGTGAAATATTTAAAATAGCTGTTATATCAATTTAAAAAAGTGTATTTTAAAATGTAATTTATTGCTGTGATGGCAAAGCTGAATTTTCAGCATCATTACTCCAGTCTTATAACATTTCTTATAATTATTCCTTATTATCCTGCTTATTTTTTTATGGAAACTGTGATAAAGGATTTTTCAATGAACAGAAAGATCAAAATGTATTTGCATTAGAATAAAAAAAATTACATTGTCTTTACAGTAACTTTTGATCAATTTAATGCATCCCTGCTGATAAAATAAATAAATATATATATATATATATATTTTTAATCATACTGACCCCAGTGTACAGTGTGGTAGTGTATGCAACTTATTTAATTATTATATTATATATAACATTGTTATATTATATGCTATTAAAATATTTCAATATTAAGAAATGTACATTCACCGTAGACACTTGATAAACATATGAATCATTATTATTCATTAGTAAGTGTGAAAAAAAACATGACATTAAACATTTATATCAATATGTCATATTAATTATATTAAACAATAATATACTCTATCAATCCAATGCTATATATTGAATAACTGGCAAATCTCCATACCTGGACCGTGCCTCTAGGTCTGTAAGAGAGCCCTCCTTGACAAAGTGAGTGACATCAGCAATGTGGACACCCAGCTCTAACCGTTTCCCCCCGGGCAAAATCCGTACAGACAAGGTGTCATCCACGTCCTCACAGCCCTTAGGATCGATACTGAACACTAGATGTGTCTCTCTCAGGTCCCGTCGAGAGGACACCTCACTGCTGTCCATCTGCCACGGGTTCTCCTCTGTGTTAACTGGCATCTCTCGCAACTAAAGAGACATTCAAAAAACTACGATTTTATGGGAATACACCTTGTACCTTTCTGGAAGGTCTACGATTGGGGATTTACTCTTTTAATAGGTCAAATCACAGTTTATACATTTGAAATGCCTCAACTCAGATGCTGACACTATGCCCTCACCTGTGCCTCTGAGAATGCTGGCACATGGATGCAGTTCTCCACCAGAATGGTCTGAATCTCAGTCTCCAGCTCACCTGCTTTCCCCAGAACCCTCACACAATGACCATTTGGGTAGACAGAAGTACTCTCCCACGAATCCAGACGCACAATTACTCTTTGGTCCTACACAGAGAAGCATGCCAGATGAACAAGACTTATACTACCAAAAGTTTGAGGTTAGTACAATTTTTTAATGTTTTTCAAAAGTCACTTATGCTCACCAAGGCTGCATTTAAATAATGCGAAAAACTAAAAAAACTAAAACAGTAATATTGTGAAATACTATTACAATTTAAAACAACTGTTTTCTATTTTAGTATATTTTTAAAAATGTAATTTATTCCTGTGATGGCAATGCTGAATTTTCAGAATCATTACTCCAGTGTCACAAAAACCAGTTGTGGTGCTTAATATTTTTGTGGAAATCGTGATACATTTTTTCAGGTTTCTTTCGAAAAGAGTATTAATTTCTAGTTATGAGAGATTCAACCCGGCGCTCAGGTAAAGTTAAGAAGTCCGTGATAGGTGCTCTTGGGGTAGGGAAAAAAAAGCACCTTGCCCTGAGGAAGACCACTTGTTGGTCGAAACATGTTGGCTCGTGGAATTTTTATTATGATTTAAGCCACATTTAATAAAGGCTTTTTAACTTCCTTCTCTTCATCTTTATTTTGACTGAGTGCCTGGGACCCGTTTTTTGTTCCTATTAATTTCTAGTTCTTCGATCATTCATTTCTAATTTCAGGAGTGTTTGAGTGTTAACAAAGGATGTCAACAGCAATGATATAAACATTACTTTACACTTACTGCAACAAGATCTGCTAATCTAGCCTTAATGCGTTTAAAATACTGAATTACATCTCCACCTGCAGTGCCTCAGCCTGCTGTGTGCTGATACGGATTTTAGGTATGCGGTAGTCCCATGGAATGACCAGAATCTTCTGTGAATTTCGGCTCTGGGACTGCACCTCCTCGAGAGGAGGAAATGTCACAACGTAGTCTCTCCAGTTCCTCTGCAGAATACCCACCACCCTGCCTATAGAAAAGAGAGCAGAGAGTTAAAAACTGCCACAACTTACACAGCTATCAATCTGCAGTGAGGTTCAAAAACCTACTGAAACTTTGGGAATGTTCTCATGTGAACGAGACATTTTCTTCAATAAAATTGTCACTCAAACATACTAGAATTAGTGATTAAAAAATTAAAAAATCTTAAATTAGAAAAAGTATATATTGATAGATTGTTATGATACCTACATCTGTGTAGTTCTTTTCATAAATACGGTTTACATAATAATATGATGCGGGAGCAATTCAACACAGTTTCCCATCCTCTGTAAATTTTGGGTTTATTTATTTTATGAAATTCCTTTGACCTAAATGGCACGAGACTGTGTGACTTTTCATGTTATAATGTTCAATGTTTCAACAAATTCATGTTTCATTTGTTATAATATTCATTTTATAATAAATAAAAAAGCAAAAAATGCCAAAAGCAAAACACGCAAAAACAACTATAAAAGGGAGTGATGAATGGTCCTCTGCTTCCATCTACTGGTTATATTGGTAATTTCATGTCATTTTCAAGTGTGTTTGTTTTCCATCAGGTGACAGAAATCCTGGCACGTTATCTCCATGAACAAAAATGAGAAATGTAGATCTTGTTTAAGGTAAATTTTACTGCACAAATGTAGAGTTGAAAACATTACGTGTTGAAAAATGTTTTTTTTTTTTTTTTACATATAGCCAATCTAGACAATTACAGTAATATAAAGTTTGTCTATATTAATAAATATTAGCTGGTTATTTACAATGATTAGAAATTAATTCAATATTCAGGGATTGACTTGATAGGTGTGTAAATGTACTTCAGAAAAAGTCTTTACAACTTTCACTTGTGATGGAGTAATATTTGACCACTAGTATCTGTACTTTCACTCAAGTAATAAAGTTGTTTACTTTGTCCACCTCTGCTTATGGTTACCTGTGGGCAAGGGCTGACTCTGGGTGTCCTCCTGTGCCCGCTCCTCCCCCTGACCTTCTGTAAGCGCCATAGTCCTGCCCTTCCACTCATTACGGGGCAACAGCTCTATGACAACCACATCTCCATGCACCGCCCGGTTACGATGCTTCGCTCCACTGATCAGCACATCGCTGTTTAGCTCTAACAACACAGGATCACACAGGCAGGGTCAAAGGTAAAATACCATAAAACCACCAATATCAATAAGTGTCAGTAATCAGACAAATTTGAACGACTGATTAAAGTATGTTGATAACAACCTGTATTTTTGCTGGCTGAACCCTCATAACGGACAAAGGCTTCATGCTGTGCTCGATGTTTGTTCACACTGAGGTTACCCTTAAAGGGGAGAGAGCTGGTTGGAATGTATCCACCAAAAAAAAGAGATCTGAAAAACAGGAGAATCTCGGAGAGGCACTTACCTGGATGTACCTTCCAGATTTTATACCAGCCTCCAGCACCTCCACAGGCAGGTGTTCAGAGTACACCTTCTCTGCTACCTCACTCTCTCGCTCTTGAAGGGTCTGAGCAATGGAGTTGTACAGATCATGGGCGGCCTGCAGGTCCGGACAGAAACTTGACAGGTACTCCTACAGTAGAGTTCACTGGTGTTACTAATGGACAAGTATGGTGATCTCATTTAATGCACTTTAAAAAAAAACATCTGGATTACTTTGTGAAATGCAGAACAGTCTAAATGCAGCTCTTCACAATTTGTTACAAATGAAAAATATGTATGGTAAATGTATTGATCATACATAATCCTAGATACCGTAAATAAATGGACATCATTTTTTTATTATGTGAAAAAAAGAGATTGCAGTCATATGACAAATGTGAAACTAGCACAACGATTTAGGGAATTGGTTTCCTGGCTGAGACAAAAGTCAGTTATAAAATGTAGTGGTCATTAAACATATCTGACTCCAGAAAGATACTGAAAATCCAACACTACAGATTTGACAGAAAATAAAATAGAAGAACATACCCGAGTTGAGATGACATACACTCCGCTGTTTAAGGCACTATATTCTGAAATAGCGTCACTGTCTTCTGTAATCATGACCACTGGCCAGAGTCCAGCCAGATGATTATAGTACCAAACTGCGGCATTGTACACTTTTCTGGAAGAATCAACATCATGTTCACAGATAAAAATGTCTCTCCCATGAGTGATCAAATATTTTTCTGAAATATGCTTTCCTCTAATCCTGTGAAGTGCCTCGTGGAAGAAGCTTCACTTCTCAATAAGGTTAGGTTTCATATTAAAATTGCACTGCATGCTTCCATTGTTTATTGAAAATCAAAGTGCATGACACATTAGAGGAGAGGAGGTTAACACAAATTAATACTCTATTTCTCTATAGTCTATTAATACTCTTAATACTCTTTTCTCAATGTACACAATGCATAAAAGAAAGTGTAATACTGGATAGATTAGTCAGGACTCACCTCGTTTGCCATTTGTCCTGAGACTCACCCTTGTCTCTGGGGCAGTAGGAATATTGCTGAAACTCATTTGCAAACATCACACAATCGTGGCGAGGGTCCTTCAGTAAAGCACGCAGTCTGTTATAGTGCCTGTACAAGACAAAACAAAATGCATCTATAAAAGCAACCTTTAAAAGTAACCCTTCAAATTTTTCTGAAGGAATTTTCCTTTTTTTAATTCACACACGACAACACTAGAAGTGAGTGAAAACTGCACAATGTGTGACAGTAAAATAAAGTAAAACCGATGACAAAAAAATCATATTTGAGAGGTTGACCTGCGTCCACGAGTGTGCTGAATAGTCTGGTAGGCTGTCTGGGTCAAAACGATCCCCTGCAGCTCCCTGAACTCCAGTATCTCCAGGAAATCCCGAACCACTCCCACATCCGGAACCACATAGTGGGTCACATCACTAGACAGCACCTTCCCAACTGTTGGACCACAAAATGGTCGATATCATAATTGTAAACCATTATTTTTCTTATCTAAATTGTAAACACAATATGAAAATTCATCGCACATAGAACAAATTAATTGCAGGATGAATAAGTTAACCGAAAATAAAATATTTCTCACCAAAACATCAGATAGTAAATCACTGATCAGTGTAACTTTAGTAGGGTGAATAAGTGTTGCAAGTTAACTTTCACAAACAAGATTTGTGACGTTTGTTTAATTACTACAAATCAACTTTAGGTTCGTACTATAGATTGGCATTGTACAGATCTGGCATTATTCCAGGGGGCGTGACGTACCACATTTAGTCACCAGTAATGAGAATTTTCTGAATCAATGTAAGTTAACATTTCCTGAAGCTATAGTTCAGTGTAGAAGGTAAAAACGTTTTAAAAACGTAAAAAAGATGACCTCTTGTTAGTATACTGACTATATATATAAAAAGTAAAATAAAATTAACTACACATTTGATATTGTTATTGTTATGCTGTCTCATGCTCCTCTTACCGTTGTGACAGTTCGCTTGACAGAAGGAGCTTCCGCACGGCACCTGCTCCCTCACATAATGCTCCCGAACCACACGGACCTTTCTACCTTTTGAGGTGTTCAAATGTAAAACCTTCTCGGTTTTAATTATGACCGGATTATACATAATAATCTACAGTTTGAGGTACCGGTAGCATTCAAAACATCAGCATCCTCAATTCTTCTTTGCTGTTTATCATCAAGATGAGTTTATCATTTTCGAAATGAATCTGCGCCATCTACAGGACTGGAAGACGAGTAATCAATCAGTCACGGAGACACATTTATTTTAAATCATTTTTATTATTTATTACAACAATCTGAGAACCTACTGTCATGTTAATTCTCTATTCAATTTTTGTAAACTATAAAAAATTCTTAGGCTCAGAAGAAAGGTATTAGACCTGTGTCAGAAAATTCTTCCACCAGTTGATCTTCTAGACAAAAAAACATAGTGTGCAAAGTTGTGTCATAATGCTGGTCATTTCACACCATCTTGCATACATTCAGAAATTAATTTTGGTTTTGACATGATACAATAACTATTAGTCAAGTAAACAATCTTGTTGACTTTAAGAAGATCAAAGAACAATTAGAAAAAAGCAGACATACAATCCAATGCTTTCCAATTTCAACAAAACTGCCCAGTTTTCTTCAGAGGGCGTATTACAGAAAACGTCTATCTTAAGTTTTAAGATAAGATTTAATTTAAGATTTAATTTAATTTAGAATTTACCCCAAATTCGTATTACAGAAGCAAATATTAACTTGATTTAGGATTCTTATCCTATCTTACAAAATCTCACCTTATCTGTAATTAAGAAATCTAAAATAAAATTGGTGTGTTTTTAATTAAGTGCTGCAAAAAGAGAAGGTTTGATAAGCTTGGAAAGGCCAATATGCCATGGGAGGCTGTCGTCAACATAATTTAGGTGTTAAAAAAGTCAAACCATCAAACATCTTGTATCATTAATAAATGTGACGCCATTCTCAGACAGGGCTATTGTAATGGGATTTTTTCAGTTGGCTTTCAAATAATTTTGAAGTTAGGACACCAGTGGGGTTGCCCTAAAGTGAAGACAGTTTTTAGGGGGTTTTGTCAAGTTAGAATGCTTCTGTAATACCCTTTCCTAACAAACCCTTTCCTAAACGTAGTTAAGATAAGATTATGCACAAGAAATATAATTCTGCAGCTTTTATCCTAAATGGGGTTTTAAATTATTTGTTACCAAACAGAGATCTTTCTGTAACATGCCCCCACATTTTGGTTCCTTAAAACATCCAAACAAAAGACACTTAAAATTAAAAACATTTTTGATTGTTCAGTTATGTAAAATTGCCTTGAGATTGATTTGGCAAATCACTTTAAAAATGACAATAATTTCTTAATTATCCTTTTGTCTTCACATGCGTGCAACATTAAATAAAGAGTCTTTGGCATCAGAGATTTGTTCTCATTGCGACCGTCCCTGTGGAAAGTTGGTCATCTGGATGCTGTCTCCTTGTAGTCCTGGATTGTAGTAACCAAGTCCACCAAACTTCAGGTCTAGTGGCTCACTGTTATCCAGTCGGAGAACTTTGAAAGGATGAGACAAAACAATGTAAATAACATCATCGAGGAAAAACGATTCTGTATTATGTTCATAGAAGCCCTCACAGGTATTCGAATGTATCTCAGTTCAAAGTGATGCAAATACTGACTGGAGAGTTGTATATTACCTGGATCAGGTGATGTCTCTTCCACCAGTTTTCTGTGTGAAAAGTCTCTTCTATTCCTTCGATTCAGGATGATAAATGCTGCCAAGGCAATGATCCCCACTACAATCCCAAGGGCAAGGACGATGGCCCATGCCTGGCCTTTCTTGTTTTCAGTAACACCTGTAATATCTGAGGATGAACCTGTAAAGACATATTACATGTTAATTGTAACAAAGACACTAACTTCTTCATCCAAAGATTCTCTCATAAAAAAATATTGATCAAATTAGAGAACAGAGTGGTTGCCTTTGATATGGAGTTCCTTGTTTAAAAATGTGAATGGAATCAACACCATCAAAGGGGTTAAAATGGTTGCTTTCTAAAAGCTTTTTATAAGCTAATTGTTCTTCAACAGGCCAAACACACAAAATCTAAAAAATATATAATTATTCTGGATATGTGAATAGCCTATAACCTGATCTTTTAAGTTTAGGATGCGGTTTGGACACAAATTGGTCAGAGTTACACGAAGAGATAATGGTATTTGTTCTTCAATGTCAGGTATTCTGTGTCACATTAGTCCACACCTGACTTCGAAAGGAGCCCCTCCCAATATCTGTGGGGTGAACACCACTCTTATTGTGAGGGAAGGTGAGGTGTCAGTAACTGGACACTCTGGCCCAGAGCAGAGGACAGACAAAGCCCGAAACCCAATCCAACACAGAGGAACAGCAGCAAATATGGCTTTTATGACTGAATTGAGAAGCTGAGAATAAATGTTAGCTTGAGGGATGAAATGAAAAGATACAAAGCACAAATCTGGGACACTGATAGTGTTTTGACCTTTTATAAGCATTATTTCTCTCTCCGTTTCCGTAGTTCACAAAGATCACAAATCTTATAAAAGGTCAAAACACTATCAGTGTCCCAGATTTGTAGTGTGCTTTGTATTTACAGTTGAACTAAAATATGTTTGCCATATACACTACTGTTGAAAGGTTTTGGGTCAGTAAGATGTTGTTGAATGAAGTCTCCGACCTAGGCTACATTTGTTTGATTCAAAATAAAAACAGTAAAGTAAAAAATATTGTAAAAAATTTTTAGAATGTAACATTTTTGTTTCTCTATATATTTGTTTCTCTATTTTAATATATTTAAAAATGTAATTTAAGATCCAAAGATGAATTTTCAGCATCATTACTTCACATGATCCTTCAGAAATCATTCTAATTTGCTGCTCAAGAAACATTTCTTATTACAGTCTCAGTGTTAAAAACATCTGTGCTGCTTAATATATTTTTTAGATTTATATATATATATTTTTTTTTTTTCTTTTTTAAGATCTTACTGACCCCAAACTTTAAAATGTGTAATTACAAATATCTAATGACAAAACTCTTCAGTCGGCCATCAAATGAAGCTTTCTCTGGTATAAACACTGATTATTAATGCTTGATTGATGCTGATTTGTGAGTCTAACCTCTTTCAGAATGGTCTTTGTTGTCAAAAGATCCGGTCAGGTTTGCTCCTGTGACCTCACTGTCTGGCGCAGGTGTTGTGGTGTCCTCAGGGATGGCAGGTAGAATCACTGGTGTTGTTGATCCGTTTACTGGTGCTTCAGTTGGACTCACTGTAGTTTTGTACTGGACGCTCCCATCTTTTGTTGTGTTGGCCGGACTCTTAGTAGTGCTGTTGGTGGGTACATCGTCTGAGGTGAAATATCCAGAACCCGTTTCGTCAAGGCTGCTCTCTGTTGTGGTAGTCTCTGGTTTTGGACTGGTATATGTGTCATTAAGATCAGATTGATTTGTGTGCTCCGGCTCTTGTGTGGTGGTATTTGTGGCTGTCTCCTGGGTCTGTGTTTTATTGGATTCTGCTGAAGTATCTGAGAGCTCAGAAACTGAATTAAGTGCAGTCGTAGGAGGTGGCGTAGTAGAAATGGGTCCGTCAGAACTGGATTCCTCTGTGTTATTGTCCTTGTGATCAGGGATTTGATCCAGTTCTGTGGAATTCTGCTTTTGTTCATCTCCAAGCGAATTAACTGATTGTCCATCATATTTTATTGTGCTATCCATACTTTCTCCCGTTGGAACAGATGGTTGAACAGGTGGTTTCTCACTAGATGACTGTGTTTTGTTGTTGTCCATTGCCCCATTATCTGTTTTCCACTCAGTTGTCTCAGTAGATACTTGTTGGAATGTCTGAAGTATCAAGAGGAGTGTAAGTATGATGCCCAGTGGCAATTTCATGTTGCGTTCTTCTACCTGCCAAAATGAGACAAATTACTTGTGTGTAGAGTGAATGTGCATATCACAGAAAACACTTTGGTCTCACTTAGGATAAATTCTCAAGACCAACAGCGGGGAAAAAGAGCAACAATCTTTCACTTTTTTAAATTGTGACAAAAGTTTTATTAAATATATATTGCTTCTATAAATGCTGGCATCAATCAAAAGGCGAATTCTCATTATATATGAATCAACATTTGGGAAAAGAAGCAAATCCTAAGATGTCTCTCCTCTACAAAATGAAAGTGTTCTTCAGTCTTTATTTCTCAGAAACCTCTGTTTAGCAGCCCTTTGTTCCACTCCCGAGTCCTTTTCACTGAAGTGTATCTAAGCCCTCTTGATGCAAGTGTAATGTACACCATTCAACCATTGCACTGCATTGTAATAACAGGAGGTGAGTACACAATATTCTGTTTCTGGTATACAAATTACACACCCAAACTATATTTAGATTTACATTTTGAGTGAGATTATAACAAAACAAAAAAGGACAAAGTTACTCTCACACAAATACTTGTATAAATACTGTTTTGTACTTTTCTGTATATTGATGAGATATAGTAGTGGCATAATGTCGATAATTGATATCTATATTTTATTTGAATGTGTTGTTGAGCAGACACACACACACTTAACATGTGACTAATTGGGAAACTATTTCCATCACGTTGTGACATCATAGCTATTCCTGTTTGGCCAGTTTATGCCAAGCCCCAACAAAACTATTAGCAGTGATACTACTACAGAAATGAAATGGAAAGAATACTTCTCATTAGTGACCTTTTTGTGTGTATTTATTATATAGAACATTTAAGCTGTCATGTCATATCTGAACCAGATGCTGATTGCCAGTGGCATACATATTTTTCTCATTTACAAATATAAAGTTGTTGTAACAATTATTTATAAAATGTATCTGTTCTTAATTGTATGGGCAATATATGAAGTATTCTACATTGTCAGTTATTATTATATTTTATGTTCGCTTGGCAATATTTCGGAAGCAATTTGAAGTCAATATGAAAAATGTGTCAATTCTACCCTCCACCTCCACTCCCAAAATAATAATAATAATTAAAGTACATGTCCATTGAATTATAAATGTAAAATAACAAAATGTTAGACTTCTCTTTCCCTTCTTAAAACATCCTGGAGAAAATGTTGTATTTATAATAATATTCTTAGAATGTGCCAAATCAGGTTTCCCAGTATGAGTATGTGGCATCTCTTATGTTGAATTTTGAAACAGGATTAAAGAATAGTCAATAAACGTAATGTACAGAGAAGAAATGTATTAGGCAAATGTGTTAATCTATAATATGATATATATTCCATAGATTTGTTTAAAGAATACATTTTTGGTTAATTTATTATTAAAGGTTCATCAGCGCATTCAGAAAAAATATATCATACTAATATGTCTAATTTTACTAATAGTTTTCAGGTGTTATATGTCAAACCTCCAAGTAGTAATTTATTATTACTAGTTATTTAATTCTAATGATTTACTTGAATGGATCAGAATTCCAATAGCCTTCATACCACTGACATCTAATACCTATTCTCCATTTTACACCAAACTAGCCCAGTCGAATGTGAAAGCAGAACAATTCCTCAATAGATTTCTATATTTAAAATGAAAACATGTGTACCTTACCTGAGTGCTGCCTGCTGGGCTCGGGTGAGATGATCGGGGTTGAAATAGAATGGTTTGAGAGTTCAGAGACTGTGCATCCAGAGACAAATGGCAAGGGGAGGGATCTGTCTCGCTTGTGGCTATCAGGAAACTGGCCTTTCCTGAATTTGCACCTGTAAACCACACCTTCCTGCATGCAAACAGACAAATAAAGCATTGATGTGCGTCAGCTGTAACAACGACTTAAGCTGAACGTCAATTTTCAGTCATACGTCAGTTATACATACCTCATACGCAGGTTTATCCTGGAGGTGAGTTTAAAGACTTTGAGCAAGTGAAATTCCCTGGAGGGAGGAGCACCTGACACGCTGGCTGGGCCTCTGAGCATTCCTCCCATGCCCTGTGTCCACGGCAACCCATAGGTTGCTCAGATCTGCTTTCATCCGCCCCATACCATTGCAACATTTAAACATTTTGTCCATGACAAAAGAAAATACACATGCTATTTTTACATGACCTTGTGCGTCATAAGGGTCAAATTCTGATGGTGAAACTATTAGGCATGTCTTTATGTGGGATAGTAGGGGTATGTTTCCAGTGCTTAATCGTGGGCCTGTGAACAACCTGTGAAATATCATTGGCTGTTATGAAAGTGGACAAATTGGCCAGATGATTTGTAGTTCCCACATTTGCCCAGCAGAGGGTGTATTATAACTTCTTTTCTGCCCATTTATGATTGTGCATTTAATGTGGTAATTTCAGTTGCTACTTACTGTAGTAAGTTACTTCAATTATAAGGCCAGCAAAATGGCAGATGACCTTATTTTAATTAAGACCTTACATCACTCACATACTCTTGAGTTTATTGAGCGCTATGTGATTCATTATAACGTCATAATGATCGCCATGTTCCTTAAGTGAGTATTTGGTGAGTAGCCTACTATTTTGAGTGGTGGGGCTGGGGCATCATGCATTTTGTAGCGAGTCGGAGAGTGATCGTGAGTAACCTATGCTTTACCTGATGCACTACATTTAGATGCTACACAGTGGCGGTTTGTGTGGAAATTTTCTTGTGAAAATCAAACCCAATTTGTATTTTTTTTTTAATATAATTGTTGAGAATTATGCTCCCATTATGCTCCAAAATTAAAATGTCCCTTTCTTATGCATTTAACGGACCCACTTTGGGCAGACACAAACAACATTGATTTGAGTATATTCTCATCGTGAGTGGAGCCTTCATTGCTGTCACCCTCTTCTATTGCAGTCAATAAAATTATAGAAAATATTGCATATACTTTTACATTATATGCATCTGAGTTATGCTCATTAGTTCATACAATTTTTTTTTTTTAAAGTTGTTCATTGTTAATTTTGAATACATTTTAAGGAGGCTCTCATACTCCCTTGTTCCTTCTGACATACCGCCACTGGGCCAATTTAATACACTGTAAAAAAAAAAAGACAACCAGCTTGCAGACTCTTATATGTTTACTCAACTCGACTCAACTCATCTCTTCCCTTTCTCTTTCTTTCTCAGTGTTTTACAGATATAGATTGCACAAAGGAAGTATTGTTCACTTCATACGATAATCTTTCACCATCAAATCCAACATCACCATGAGTCAATCATGCCCACCGGTTTTCCTGAGAGTGAAAAAAACCAACATCCTCTCCCGAAGCCTCAGTCGAGCTCATCACTGCCCTTTCCGTGAGGCCCTCGGTTGTTTGTCCCATCAAAGAGGAAAACTCAGGATCCCTGAGGATTTAATTAAACATCCGAAAGAGGCCTCTTTTGCACAGGGAGCACCTGTACCAGGCCAGCAAAATGGCAAATTACTTTTATTATGACAAATATTTCTAGCAAATATAACAATTTTAGTCAAATTTAAATGTTTAAATTTGTTTTATTGAGTATGTCCAACTCAATTTAATTGAGTTGGGGCCAATTTAATTTAGTTTGTCCAACTTAATTTGGGCCAATTCTATTGAGTTTGTCCAGCTCAATTTAATTGAGTTTTTACAACTCAATTTGGACCAATTTAATTGAGTTTGTCTGTAAAAATACAGAGTCAAAGGTGAGCAAATGAATATGTGTTTTAGGCTATATATAAAACCTTACTGTTGTGCATCTGTTGCTGATTTTCTCCCAAAGTCAGTTCTGAAAAAATCTGCAGATTTTATGTAAGCATGCTTATAGGATACATTTGAATAAAGGGCAGGGCGTATTCATTTATTCAATTATATCAAATGCAAAGATACCCGACAAAAATATATCTACCCTAGCAATCTCTATATAAAATTATTAATGAGAAAGTGTGGTACCTATGGAATCAAAATTGACAATTCTTATTTTTTTATGGAATTTTTTCCATGGAATTTTTTATTTTGCTAAATACACCCAGCACAGAGAAACGTAACATGTATCACATGACTCTGCCTTATTAGCAATTTTAAGGGACTTTTAATGCCCGTTTACACCAAGAATGATAACTACATTACTGGTCACAATCGGATGATACCAATGTGATATTACCAACAGGCCAACATAACTTAAACTGTTCTAAACTGGCTTGATTATCTGGTTTTAACTGGTTTAAGCTTGTTTCCTAGCCTGGCTAAACTGGCCCCTTGGTCTGACCTGCTGAAAAGGGACCAAAACCCTTCTAAAACCAACCAACCAACCAACCAACACATCAGCATGAGCAGACAGAGAGACCAGCTAAAACCACCAAACAAACTTTAAATTTTTTTTAAATATATTTGTTTAGCATGATCTGAATAATCATCTTTCCCACCTTTAAATGCTTATTATTAACTATCCCTTTAAACAAAATACATGGTGAAATTGAAACATGTTGAATCCTTTCTATGTTTCTGATTGTTGCACTCTTGACTTTGATGCATTCTTGTTAAATTCAGATGCTGGGTTTTTATTTTTACAGAAAAGTCTCTAGAATGTTAACAAAAATTTCAGTTGTTATTACACATGGTCATCATACAATTAGAAATATTAATAAAGTTATTAATAAACTGTTATGAGTAATAATCATGACAAAAGAAGAAACCATGGCAGTGTTTCTCAATGTGCGTTTTTGGGCTGTTTTCAATGTGAAACTTTCTTGAAGAGGCTATAACCAACATCACATTTACTTTATTTACTTTCTTGACCCTTTAAATGAGGAAACTTCTGTCCAAGCCTTTTCAATTTAACATTTTGGGTATTGGAAAATATTGTTTGCAGAAGGTTCCTATTTAAATTAATGAAATTAAATTGAGCCATAAACTGCCCCTGGAGAACAAAAGCCTGATGCCCACAGGCCAGACTATTAAACTACAGGGGCTTCACATCATAAAGCTACAGCACACTAGAGTTGTCAAGCTCTGACTTCACAGAAAGCACTGTATTAATGGAAAACTGAATAAAACTAAATAAAATATAAATTGATCGTTGCCATGACGACATGGTCCTTATATCCTAGGAAACTGTTAGATCAGCAAAAGCTTAGAAGTTTTATTTTTTACAATTTATTTGGGGCCTCCTGAAATTTAAGACCTCATGGAGGAGCGGTGAACTGTATTTGACTTGAGCAACCTGATGGATGGTGAGGTAACAGACTTATGCAGTGACAGTGTCAAATGTGAATAATTACAATACTACATGAAATATGATTAGCAGCTGGACACTGAGAAAGCATGAGCATCGTGTCCTTGAGTGATGTTTTATTATACTGGAAAAAGCAAGCCAAACAATTAAAGCCATCATTCCCTTAAGGGTTTTAATGGTTTACCAGAAGTTTTACTCAAAAATGTTTTTGGAAGTCAAAAGAAGATGTTTTAAATAAGGCAATATTTCTTGAGTGTCGTATAGAATGTTTTGTTCTATTCGATTTTTCTGAGTTAACTAGCCTCTGGGATATCTTGCAGTTTTCAAAATTGATAAGATTAGATAAGAGTGAATTTTGATGTAGCCCAACCAACCAGTCTCGTTAATTTGTAACTTTCTTTTTTCGTGACACTGTCTTGGATTCAGACAGTGAGGGGAATGTTTAATGTTGATATAATTTCTTATACCAGCCAAACGGTTATGAAATGAGCAATTATAGTAATAAACCTCTGCAGGCAAGTTAATGCAACCCCATGATTTTTTTCTTCTTTACAACCCAAAATACCCTAGGCTATACGTTTTAACTTGGTTCCATATATTGAAAGTACATGTACACCAACGCTCATTTAAAAAACACACACACACACACACACACACACACACACAAACATGACAAATAGAAGTTTAATTTTATTGGTAATTATTCCAGTCCAATTATAACAGTCATGGTCACCAATCACATGCATGTTTGATATTTCAAACAACAGCATAATTACAACTGTGATTTATACAACATGTTCAAAAAACAAGATGGTAATACTTAGTAACTTACATTTTTGACACGATGTTGCCAATTATTTAGTTGCCAGTTGCCGGTTTAGTGAATGATTCACTCATAAACACAGTCACATACTGCTGTAACATGTTTAATGACTCCTTTTGGGTTTCTTGGTCACCAAATCTTTGAAAGACATGTCACATAAGGGTGAATAAATGATGTCAGAATTTAAGCCAAACAATGAGCACATTCACAAAATGAAAAATAATTGTAATTCTTTAATGAAATTAGGTGAACCTATGTTTTAAACAGTATTTATGAATCCATGCACTGCAATACGTGGAGAGATTATAACAAACTGGCTTGCATAACATATTTGAGACAAAATACACTCTCTGTTGCCCAACATGTGATTGAAGGAGAACAGACATACATTGATATATAAAGGTGTGTTACAGCTGGAATCTTCTTGGCCAACCATAAGAACCCAAACTCAATGACCACAAATGTTTCCTTTTCTCCTCCCCTCTCTCTCCTACAGGTTTTTTTCCTCGCCGCTTTTTTCAACAGCTGCTTTTCCGTTTATCACACTATTACATAAACCCTGGAAAAATGTGGGAGTGGAGCTTAACTTCCCAGTCAAAGACCATCTTAGATAAAGAATTATAATGATTAATATCCACATAGTGGTTCAAAGTAAGAGGTTTTCTCTCCCTGTAGACATTTTGTGCATCAAAGAACATCACAGATATATTAATGCTTGTGCATTTGGGCTAATAAACGACTGAAGGCTCTTTTTTTAACATTTAAATTGATAAAGCACTGACCTACATAACATAACCACCAGGTACAAATAATTCAACAACAATTTTTGATTTGCAGTTTTGGCAGCGAAATTGGCCTTAGATATGGGGAACACATGGAGATGGTTTCAAAACAGTCTTTGCTAGAACAAAACAAATTGTGCAAACACTTAAGGGCATCTGGAGTGTGACTCAGAATAAGATCAGGGCTTAGAGCTACTCTTTTCCTGCTGACAATGAGAATCGTTCACCTCTTGGGCACATGTGACTAGGCCAGCACACAGAGAGACAGCGAGAGCAGGAATGGACTAAGAAAAGAGAGGGAGAGAGAGAATCCAGACCTAAAATGCTTCCAGATTTGGAGGAAAGACAGAGAGAGATAATAAGAGAGAGACTTTCCTCAGACATGAGCTCAGCATCCTGCTTCACTGATGTTTCACTGCTGATTGATGCCCCGAGGAGGCCAGAAACGGGCCTGTTGAGGACTCGAAAAAGTCAACTTGGAGAACCACTGCAGCTTAGATATAGGGAATGTGAGATAGAACATTCCTTTGAGGAGATTTTTGACTGGAGATCTAACCCTGTATCCATAAAACACATCTCAATAAACTAGGTCACTTGGACACATTTTTTGTTTTCAGCTGGATTCCGTCAATTACAGAATACACCACCCAAATAATTACACAGCCCATACAGTGACATACAACTTGATATTACACTAATCAATGACAATTATTTAAATTGATTGATTATTTAAATTGTTTAAAATGATGGTGATATATCAATCACAGCCACACAAACACACACAGATGTAAATGAGCATATGCATGAAAAGATGCATCTGGAAAATTGAAGTACTTGCAGATTTTCTATCACAATGGGGTTTATATGCTGGGCCAGAACAGCTCGATGTCTTTTCCATCTTTATTTCATTCAACCCTTCATCCATCATTCTGTCTCACGGTCTTGAATCACATACTTTTAGTGCAGAATGTATGATGATTATGCAAATCTCATTGGTAAGATGTGATTCTTATTAGACTATACTGATTTTCCTCCACTACAGCAGATTTATATTTGGAACTTATATTATCTGTAGATCTGTCAGATCCTTTCAGTTGTAAGGGGATTTACAGACAAATACCAGATATGAGGAGTGAAGACCCGGAGTTAAGAGTGCAGTCAATTGAAGAACAGTTTGACTGAAGATAGTTTGTAGTTTCATCAGCAGAAGTCAGCGTCAAGACTCACAAGGAGTTCGTAGGCCGCCCCGCTTACAGTTACAAAGATCACAGCAATTATACCCTACACCAAGGTCTTAGCTACGTCCTTGCTTCAGATTGAATGATTCTCATTGGCTAAAAAATAGATAACAATAGTAATTTTCCACACATGGACAGATAGACTGAAGCATATCTCCATTGATTATGCAGCTGACACTCGGACCCTGAAGTTAGGCACGTCGTGACCTTCCAGGTCGCAGATTTGGGTTGCTGGGCGCCACCCTGTCCCGAACAACAACTCAGTCAATCTCCAATAAGGCCAGTTGTTCCTTAACATGTAACCAAGAATACTAACACACATACACAGACACACATGTAACCCAGGTTACTAAAGATGTTTTTATTTTTTGAAATAGAAAATAAAGAGACTGACACTTATGTGAATGAACAGTTATTTTATTAAATATCTGTAAAGAAAAGAGAAAATAAGAATACATAAATTAGAGAAGAGTGATTTGATTTAATGAGACAGTGATTGGTCCTAATGAACGAATCAGAGTTGGCCGCCTTAGTGGGTGGAGTCATCGGAGTCGAGAGATGATGCAATGATCATTTTCCGATAGAAGCACGTTAAGCACCGAAAGAGAAGCAGTGAGCGCGATCTGAGAAGAGAAAGAGACTTGAGCGAGCTAGTAGTTTGTTTCGAGAGATTTAGAGATATAGAACATAAAGATTTTGAGAAATAGAAACAGAACTTGATACTGTGATTGATTTTGAGTAAAAGTGAAACTAGCTTTTTGTACGTGCATTCAAGTACGGGCCTAAAGCTGAAAGAGCTGCCGCGAACTTTTTCTAATTGATAATTGGAGTACTCTTGGTAAGTGAAGTTTTCGTTTTATTGTTATTACTAAGGTTCTTATGTATAAATATTCGATAAAATGTGTTCAAATGCCAGATATGCGTGTTATATTTAACTAAATGCATGTAAGAGTCAACCTTCTGAGAAAAAAGGGAAAAGATTTCTTCATAAATTTGTTAAATAAGTGATAAAAAAAAGAGAGAAGTTATTTTTGATGATTTGTGAAATGTGAATTTATAGATTTTGTCGAATAACTGAGTTTGAGTAAACGGATGAGTGTGACGCACGTGTAAATTGAGCAGATGAGACCTAGCGCGTCATTTGAAATACTGTTTTTATATATATATGAGAAGTTAATGTGTTAATATTATATTAAAAGTGAAGTTGGAAACGTTAATAGTTGAATATATTGATATTAAGTGTGGTAATATGTGTATTTTTGAGAAAAGGTCCTAATTGTACTTTTGGCCTTGTTTTTCAAGGTTGGGTTTTTTCTTTCTTTTCTTTTCCCTTTCCCCCCCCCCCCTTTGGGCTTTCCATTTCTTTTTTATATCCATTCGGGATTTTGTTTTGTTTTTTTTCTGCCATTTTCTATTTGCTGAGTTTGGATGCTGCTTTCTGGAACGAGGATCGAGGATCGGGGAAGCTACACGTGAGATGTCCCTGCTTCACTGCGAAAGTTCGAGAGTTGGTGCAAGCAGGAACTGGCGAGCCATGCCCAAATAAGGATCAGAACTGAGAATCGCACTGTGAACTGTGTGGTAGAGTCGAGTACATGGTTTCTTTTCCCATCCGACTGAACCGTGAGTTAATTTGAGTGTGCGGAAGAAGGATCTCGTGAAGGAACGTTGCACTGGAGCTGAGAACTAGTACAATCTCATATCACATTGAGATTTCTGTGAACACTGAGATAATTTGACACTGATTTATTTTCCTTATTTTTGTTATTTTGTTTCAATTTATATTGTGATTTTATTTCTTTTGAATTATTGATTGAGAGTTCATAATTTCTATTTTTGGGTAATAAGAGGGAACTGAAAGGTAACTTGAAAGGTTGAAATTGAAAAGAGTTACATTTTAAATCAGACCAAAAGAGAAAAGTATTCTTAATATAAATAAGACAAATTAGGAATAACTCAAATAACTAAAGAAACCAGATATCTTAATTATACCTAAATAAGTTAGTTAGGTAAAATTAGATTTAAAACTAAATAGACCGTATAAATTATAGTAGATAAAAATAGAGACTAATTAGGAAAGATAATAAGGATATAAATAAGAGTTTATTCATTTCTGGTTTATTTTCTTTTGTTGATGTGTTGAGTTTAATTTTATTGCTTTTTTGAACATTTTCTTTCGTTTTAATTGCTTGTTATTCCTTTTAAATACAAATTGCCAATTTTTCCAACTTAAACAGTGTGTCCCTGTGCTTCTTTGCTGCTAACACAGTCTCTTGAGCGAATTCTGGTCTTCTGATCGCTGGTCCATAGATTGAAGCAGTGTCTTCTTTCACGCCCCTCTGTGTCTTATACTGAGGAGGGTGAGGGTAACACACTTGCCACGACACGGGTTACAGAAAGTTGGCGAGCCAGCCAGGAGACTGTTGCTTAGCAACAAGGATAGTATTAGGAAACAAGCTAATTAGTAACCAAATTTTTCTCAGAAGCGTTGATCTTGCGTTGTGACAATGGAAATCATTAAAAGAGAGTGTGTGGACGTAGCAAATGCGCTTATTGTCAAAGGTCTCACGTTGACCGAAACAGATGATGAGCTGAGTACTTTCTTGCAAAGGTATGGCTCAGTTAAACGTAATTTGATAATTGACGATCAAACGTCTGAGTTCCATCAGCATGCCATTGTAGAATATGCTCACAGCTCTGCAATGCTGGACTTAGCGCCAATGTTACCCATAACTTTGGGAAGTCTTTCGAATCCAAGTGTCATGTTTCAAATACGAGCTTTGGCTAGCGTATGTAACCAGACGGCCAGTGAGAAACCTCTTTCAAATGTGTTTCAGGAGGAGTTGAATGAACTCCAGGAAGTTCACTCTACCAACTGTACTCCAGAGAGAGCGCGAAATGTGAGCTGTGATGATTCCAGTAAAGCAGAAACAGTAGGAATGCGAGATTTAGAATTCAAAAACCCAATCAAGAGACAGACGGCCTTTCCAGAAACCACCGTTGATGGTGTTACAGTGACCACTCGTTCTGGTTTCCCCATAAATGTTGTAGACCCACCAGGTATTCAAAAGATGGTTGTAGAGCACATAGTGAAGTCAGCTGATGCTGCGATGTTACAGCAAACTTCAGTCCGTCTTAGGAATTTCTCAGGGAGGTGCCCGCGTCCTCCAAATGAACCTGACTTTGACACTTGGCGAGTAAGTGTAGAACTCCTGCTAAGTGATCCGGCTATTTCCGATTTGCAAAGAGTACGTAGGATCCTAGATAGCTTGTTGTCTCCTGCCGCAGACGTAGTGAAGCACGTGCGACCTCCAGCTCTGCCTGCGGTGTACCTTGAGTTGCTAGAATCAGTGTATGGTTCCGTAGAGGATGGTGACGAACTGTTGGCCAAGTTTATGGGCACTTTACAGAACCAAGGTGAAAAGTCATCCGATTTCTTGCACAGGTTGCAAGTTCTTCTGAGTTCAACGATTAAGAGGGGAGGTATCGCGGAGAAAGATCATGATCGTTGTCTTTTGAAGCAGTTTATGAGGGGATGTTGGGATAATGGTCTCATTGACAGCCTTCAGTTAGGGAAGAGCGGAACCCAGCCACTCACTTTCGCCGAGTTGGTTGTGTTAATTCGAACAGAAGAGAATAAACGTACTTCCAAAGAAGAGAGAATGAAAAAACACCTTGGGTTGCCAAAACCTCCTGTTGGTTACCCGAAACCTCGAGCTGCCACCCAGCAAGTGTCAGTGTATTCTCATGAAACACCAAATGCTAGTAGTTCTGAAACAGATTCTCTAAGAAAGCAACTTGCAGAAGCTCAGGCTCAACTTGCTACTTTAGGTAGAAGTTCAGATCAGAAACGCCAGAACGGATGTTCTGAGAAAACAGAATTTGATGCTTTGAGAAAAGTAGTGGAAGAGTTGCGTGCTCAGATAGCCGCTATGCGAGTTTCCATGACTCAAGAAGCAAAACGTGAAGATTCAGATAGCTTAGAAGTCGCTAACCTACGACGACAGGTAGCTGAACTGCAAGCTCAGAATGTTGCTCAGAGAAATTTTAGAGATCACTCCCGTGTGACTGCTGGTTTGATAGAGACAGATACTGGTCGAGATGTTAGAAGGGCCCAACAAATGGCCAATCGGCCTCGTCCCGGATATTGTTTCCGATGCGGAGAGAACGGTCATTTGGCTGTTGCCTGTGATAATCCAGCAAACCCCTTGAGAGTTGAAGAAAAGCGTCGTAAGCTGAGAGAGCAGCAGGCCCAGTGGGACTCTCTGCACGGGAATTCTTCCTTGTCTTTAAACTAGGGGATGTCTCTGTAGCGGGGCATACAGAGACAAGGTGTAACTTTAATCGCCCTAAGTGTTATAGGCAAGCGGCCGTTGCGAGTAATCAGAATAGATCACCCTTAAAGAACCTGCCAGAGGGGTTAGTAGGAGTAAAGTGCACAGCGCATATTATCATTGGGGGTAAAGAAATTAGTTGTCTCCTAGACACAGGATCTCAGGTTACTACCATTCCCCAGTCGTTTTACGAGTCGCACCTGTCTGATCATCCGTTGAAGTCATTGGGAAACCTACTAGAGGTAGAAGGAGCCAATGGACAAGCAGTTCCGTATCTAGGGTACATAGAGTTGGTCTTGAAGTTTCCGAAAGAGTTTGTGGGTGCAGAAATTGAAATTCCTACCCTAGCTTTGGTAGTTCCGGACCTCAATAGTCTGTCGCAAGTTCTAGTAGGTACCAACTCCTTGGATGTGCTTTATGGTCACTGTATCAACGAGAAACAGAATAATCCTTGTTCGAATCTTCATGGGTATCAGGCAGTGCTTAAAGTCCTTGAAGCGAGATGGAGGCAAGCTAGCAGTGAACCATTAGGACATGTGAAATTGATGGGAGCTATCCCCGAGGTTGTGCCTGCCGGGAACACAGTAGTCTTGAATGGCTATGTTCAGCTTCGGGAACCTTGCTTAGAGAAATTGATAGCTCTTGAACCGCCTTCAACCCCAGCGTTCAGCGGTCTTTCGGTGGCGAGTTGTGTACACACTTTACCATCCAGACGATCCTCTCAGCTGTCAGTTCTGCTTAAGAATGACACTCGGACTGATATAACAATTCCACCTAAAGCTATACTTGCAGAGATTTACGCTGTAGAGGAAGTGATAGAGAACACCAAGAGTTCTTGCGGAGTAGAGTCATCAGCACCTACCTCTGCCAACCTTACCTTTGACTTTGGAGATTCTCCTTTGCCTTCACATTGGAAAGAGCGAATTTCGAACCGGCTAAATTCCATGCCTGAAGTTTTCTCTTTGCATGATCTTGACTTTGGTTGTACTAGTCAAGTGAAGCACCAGATTAGATTGTCAGATGAGACACCCTTTAAGCATAGGGCACGTCCAATTCACCCTCAAGACATCGATGCCGTTCGAAAGCATCTTCAGGAATTGATTTCTGCCGGAGTCATTCGCGAGTCCGAGTCTTCCTTTTCTTCGCCCATAGTGGTGGTCCGGAAGAAAGACGGTTCGGTTCGGCTCTGCATCGACTTTCGGAAGTTGAACTCCCAAACGATTAAGGATGCTTACGCGCTACCAAATCTAGAGGAGGTCTTTTCTGTGCTTACTGGTTCCAAATGGTTCTCGGTACTTGATCTGAAGTCTGGATTCTACCAGATCGAAATGGATGAAGCTGATAAGTGCAAGACTGCTTTCGTATGTCCCCTAGGCTTCTGGGAATTCAATAGGATGCCTCAGGGAATCACAAATGCGCCAAGTACATTCCAGAGGTTAATGGAGCGGTGTATGGGTGATCTTCACAGGAAGCAGGTCTTAGTTTTCATTGATGACTTGATTGTCTTTTCAAAGACTTTAGAAGAACATGAGTCGCGGTTAGTCCAGGTCCTAAACCGGCTTAAGGAGTACGGGTTGAAGCTAGCGCCTGAAAAATGCCGTTTCTTTCAGACATCAGTCAAGTATTTGGGGCATGTTGTTTCAAAGGACGGAGTAAAGACTGACCCGGCTAAGATTGAAGCTCTAAAAACTTGGCCGAGACCCACAAATTTAAAAGAGTTGAGAGCTTTCTTAGGCTTTGCGGGGTACTATAGAAGGTTTGTGCGTGACTACTCGAAAATGGTCAAGCCTCTCACGGGACTCACTGAAGGGTACCCTCCACTGCGCAGGGGCCGCAGTGGAAAACGAGAGGGGAGCGAGTATTTTAACACAAAAGAGCAGTTTGGTGATCGATGGACTGATGCATGTCAGAATGCGTTTGATGATGTTATTTTAAAGTTGACCTCTGCTCCTGTCCTGGGCTTTGCTGACCCCAGACTTCCGTATACGCTCCACACTGATGCTAGTACTACGGGGCTGGGTGCGGCATTGTACCAGGAGCAGGACGGGCAGATGCGAGTGGTAGCGTTCGCCAGTAGGGGATTGACAAAAAGTGAGGCGAAATATCCGGCACATAAGTTGGAATTTCTTGCATTGAAGTGGGCTGTCACAGCTAAGTTTAGTGATTATTTGTATGGTACAGACTTCACTGTTGTAACAGACAGTAATCCCTTGACGTACGTTTTAACATCTGCGAAACTTGATGCTACCAGCTACCGTTGGCTGTCTAGTTTGTCAACCTACACTTTCAAACTCCAATATAGGGCTGGGAGTCAGAATCAGGATGCGGACGGTCTTTCCCGGCGTCCACATGGTGAGCCTCTTGATGATTTGGTCTCTCAGAAAGAACGAGAAAGAATTGAGAAGTTTACACTTCATCACCTTGCAGATCCTGAAAACAAGTCTGATGTTCTCATGGCAGATGTAGTGAAAGCCATATGTGAAAGGCATCAGGTGATTAGTTTACCTGAAAGTCTCAGTTTGACACACCCTTCTATTACATTAGTGGAGTCTCTCGCTTATTGTGTTAATGCTTTGCCGAAGGAGTTGCAACATGAGACTGAGCATGGGTTGCCTGATCTTCCCAATCTCTCTGAGGCAGCATTGGCAGAATGGCAAGAGAAAGACCCAGAGCTCAAGGTGATAGTTGAGTGGATGAGAAATGGAACTAAGCCAGGTACCCTGAGGGGTCAGCCATCTGATTTAGCATTGTGGTTGAGAGAATGGAGTCGATTTGAGTTGAAGAACGGAGTGTTGTATAGGAAGAAGCAAGAGAACGGAGTCTCTCACTATCAGTTAGTGTTGCCAGTTGGACTAAGAGACATGGTGTTGCGTAGTCTTCACGATGATATGGGGCACTTGGGTATTGAGAGGACTTTAGACTTGGTGAGGTCCAGATTCTTTTGGCCAAGAATGTCCCAAGCCGTGGAGAAGAAGATCAAGACGTGTGAACGTTGCGTGCGTAGAAAAAGACCTCCAGACAGAGCCGCTCCCCTGGTTAACATTCAAACCAGTAGACCCTTGGAGTTGGTCTGTATGGACTTCTTGTCATTAGAGCCAGACCGCAGTAATACCAGTAACATATTGGTTATTACGGATCATTTCACGAAATACGCCGTAGCAGTACCGACCCAGAATCAAACGGCTCGTACAGTTGCGAAGAGTTTGTGGGAAAACTTCCTGGTACATTATGGGTTTCCCGAAAAGCTACATAGTGACCAAGGACCTGATTTTGAATCCCGTACAATAAAAGAGTTGTGTCATGTAGCGGGTATTCACAAGATTCGTACTACGCCTTATCACCCCAGGGGTAACCCGGTAGAGCGTTTTAACCGGACACTTCTCCAAATGTTGGGAACGCTAGAGAATGAGAAGAAGTCTAGGTGGAAGGAGTTTGTAAAGCCCTTGGTACATGCATACAATTGTACGCGTAATGATACAACAGGGTATGCTCCTTATGAGCTTATGTTTGGACGTCTTCCTCGGCTGCCTGTAGATTTAGCTTTTGGATTGCCAGCGGAATCTCCAGCTAAATCTCACTCTCAGTACGTTAAAGATTTGAAAGAACGGTTACAAGAGAGCTATGAAATAGCTAAGAAGAATTCTGCTAAGATAGCAATGCGCAACAAGGGAAGGTTTGATAAACGTGTGGTTGATTCAACTTTGGAAGAGGGTGACCGAGTTCTTGTGCGCAATGTTAGGTTGCGAGGAAAGCACAAACTCGCAGACAAGTGGGAGCAAGGAGTGCAAGAAGTGGTTAGGAGAGCGGGCGATTTACCGGTGTACACTGTCCGACCAGTTGGGCAGAGTGGTCCCCTCAGGACATTACATCGTGACTTGTTGTTACCTTGTGGATTTTTGCAGCCGAGTCAACATGAGAAACAGCCTAAGCAAAGGGTTCGCAGGCCCAGAACTAGAGCCTGTGCAGATGATAATGATTCACAAGAGCCAGAATCTGAGTGTGAATATGAGTCTGACACTGATCGATTCATTAATCCTGCATTTAGGGATACATTGGATTTTGAAACCCGAGTTTTGGTGAGCCCCGAGCACTTACCTTGTCGAAATCCTTGGAATGTCCCTGTTGACTTACCTGAATCTGGAGAAGCGGAAGCTCTTCCTGTTGGGATGGAACCTGTTCGTGTTGATTTAGAGATTCCAGTGAGAGTAGAACCAGAAATTGATCCCCGCTCTGAGTTTCCTTCTCAGGAAGCTGAAACAGAAATTGGTTGTGAAGGTGAAAACAGAAATGAAGAGAATCCAGTTCTGAGTGAAGCTAAAGATACTGAAATTGATCAAAGTGAACGAGAGAATGACACAGAGTCTGAAGAGGGAGTTATTCCCAGACGTTCGCAAAGAGAGCGAAGACCTGCAAAAAGGCTTGAATATCCCCAGTTAGGGAATCCACTTACCGTAGTGATTCAATCTGTTGCAAGGTCTAAGTGAGGCATTCAGTACTGCCTTAGAGGAAGTAAATGCTTCTGTTAATGCTGTACCTGTGGTTTCGATTCAATCCCAAAACGTGTAGATGCAGCGGGACGTGCATGTATTCAAGAGGGGAGGGTGTAACCCAGGTTACTAAAGATGTTTTTATTTTTTGAAATAGAAAATAAAGAGACTGACACTTATGTGAATGAACAGTTATTTTATTAAATATCTGTAAAGAAAAGAGAAAATAAGAATACATAAATTAGAGAAGAGTGATTTGATTTAATGAGACAGTGATTGGTCCTAATGAACGAATCAGAGTTGGCCGCCTTAGTGGGTGGAGTCATCGGAGTCGAGAGATGATGCAATGATCATTTTCCGATAGAAGCACGTTAAGCACCGAAAGAGAAGCAGTGAGCGCGATCTGAGAAGAGAAAGAGACTTGAGCGAGCTAGTAGTTTGTTTCGAGAGATTTAGAGATATAGAACATAAAGATTTTGAGAAATAGAAACAGAACTTGATACTGTGATTGATTTTGAGTAAAAGTGAAACTAGCTTTTTGTACGTGCATTCAAGTACGGGCCTAAAGCTGAAAGAGCTGCCGCGAACTTTTTCTAATTGATAATTGGAGTACTCTTGGTAAGTGAAGTTTTCGTTTTATTGTTATTACTAAGGTTCTTATGTATAAATATTCGATAAAATGTGTTCAAATGCCAGATATGCGTGTTATATTTAACTAAATGCATGTAAGAGTCAACCTTCTGAGAAAAAAGGGAAAAGATTTCTTCATAAATTTGTTAAATAAGTGATAAAAAAAAGAGAGAAGTTATTTTTGATGATTTGTGAAATGTGAATTTATAGATTTTGTCGAATAACTGAGTTTGAGTAAACGGATGAGTGTGACGCACGTGTAAATTGAGCAGATGAGACCTAGCGCGTCATTTGAAATACTGTTTTTATATATATATGAGAAGTTAATGTGTTAATATTATATTAAAAGTGAAGTTGGAAACGTTAATAGTTGAATATATTGATATTAAGTGTGGTAATATGTGTATTTTTGAGAAAAGGTCCTAATTGTACTTTTGGCCTTGTTTTTCAAGGTTGGGTTTTTTCTTTCTTTTCTTTTCCCTTTCCCCCCCCCCCTTTGGGCTTTCCATTTCTTTTTTATATCCATTCGGGATTTTGTTTTGTTTTTTTTCTGCCATTTTCTATTTGCTGAGTTTGGATGCTGCTTTCTGGAACGAGGATCGAGGATCGGGGAAGCTACACGTGAGATGTCCCTGCTTCACTGCGAAAGTTCGAGAGTTGGTGCAAGCAGGAACTGGCGAGCCATGCCCAAATAAGGATCAGAACTGAGAATCGCACTGTGAACTGTGTGGTAGAGTCGAGTACATGGTTTCTTTTCCCATCCGACTGAACCGTGAGTTAATTTGAGTGTGCGGAAGAAGGATCTCGTGAAGGAACGTTGCACTGGAGCTGAGAACTAGTACAATCTCATATCACATTGAGATTTCTGTGAACACTGAGATAATTTGACACTGATTTATTTTCCTTATTTTTGTTATTTTGTTTCAATTTATATTGTGATTTTATTTCTTTTGAATTATTGATTGAGAGTTCATAATTTCTATTTTTGGGTAATAAGAGGGAACTGAAAGGTAACTTGAAAGGTTGAAATTGAAAAGAGTTACATTTTAAATCAGACCAAAAGAGAAAAGTATTCTTAATATAAATAAGACAAATTAGGAATAACTCAAATAACTAAAGAAACCAGATATCTTAATTATACCTAAATAAGTTAGTTAGGTAAAATTAGATTTAAAACTAAATAGACCGTATAAATTATAGTAGATAAAAATAGAGACTAATTAGGAAAGATAATAAGGATATAAATAAGAGTTTATTCATTTCTGGTTTATTTTCTTTTGTTGATGTGTTGAGTTTAATTTTATTGCTTTTTTGAACATTTTCTTTCGTTTTAATTGCTTGTTATTCCTTTTAAATACAAATTGCCAATTTTTCCAACTTAAACAGTGTGTCCCTGTGCTTCTTTGCTGCTAACACAGTCTCTTGAGCGAATTCTGGTCTTCTGATCGCTGGTCCATAGATTGAAGCAGTGTCTTCTTTCACGCCCCTCTGTGTCTTATACTGAGGAGGGTGAGGGTAACACACTTGCCACGACACGGGTTACAGAAAGTTATACACGCATATCTGGCATTTGAACACATTTTATCGAATATTTATACATAAGAACCTTAGTAATAACAATAAAACGAAAACTTCACTTACCAAGAGTACTCCAATTATCAATTAGAAAAAGTTCGCGGCAGCTCTTTCAGCTTTAGGCCCGTACTTGAATGCACGTACAAAAAGCTAGTTTCACTTTTACTCAAAATCAATCACAGTATCAAGTTCTGTTTCTATTTCTCAAAATCTTTATGTTCTATATCTCTAAATCTCTCGAAACAAACTACTAGCTCGCTCAAGTCTCTTTCTCTTCTCAGATCGCGCTCACTGCTTCTCTTTCGGTGCTTAACGTGCTTCTATCGGAAAATGATCATTGCATCATCTCTCGACTCCGATGACTCCACCCACTAAGGCGGCCAACTCTGATTCGTTCATTAGGACCAATCACTGTCTCATTAAATCAAATCACTCTTCTCTAATTTATGTATTCTTATTTTCTCTTTTCTTTACAGATATTTAATAAAATAACTGTTCATTCACATAAGTGTCAGTCTCTTTATTTTCTATTTCAAAAAATAAAAACATCTTTAGTAACCTGGGTTACACCCAGCTTCTTCAAGGTTGGATTTGGCCAGGCTCTAACTATAAACAGGAGAGTCTTCTCAAAACATCAAGATAATACGTTCTTTCTCTCAAGGGGAGGACACTTTTAATCTAACTGGAAAGTAAGGCTTTAACAAAGAAATGGTCCCTTAAACTATAGAATTCAATGACCCCTGTGACCATGGGTACCCTAGAAAAGCAGATGTATGTATTGACACATGTTGAAGACCTTTCTCAAACACAAAACAAGTCCATAATTCATTTCTGGAAGCCGGGCTAAATGAGCAAGCGCTGTTACTGTATTCCTGGCATTTGAGCCAGACCCTTCGTTCACCTCTCAGATATTGAATACAGACTTTAGAGAATACATGAAAAGAACATTTTTGATAATCACACTAGTAACTTCTATAACGAAGTAAAATAGTTAGGAGAAGTCATTCACTCATGTGATATTTAGAAAGAAAAATATTGATGAATACATTGATTATAATCACTCATTAGATTGAAGCAGCGGATTCCAGAATCCACCCCTTCACAGTCAACACTTTTGCACTGTTTGAACAAATGGTTTGGAAGTGCAAAACAATTGTTGGCTTTTGTAGCAACGTGCTAACAAAAACACTTCTTCTGCTCCAACAATCATGGATTGTTCCTAGAAACTATAAAATAGAGACAAGTCTGATCCCTGAGAGAATTTTATTTTTAGTTTATGGAAATAGGCACAAGACTCACAGCCATCTGTTTTCAGAGTTTCTGTCACACTTTTAAAACTGTTCTCAATAAAGAGCATGCTAAATATTTCTAGTATGTTATTGACCAAAGAGTACAACAGTGATAGATTTTTTTTTTGTACTTTTTTTTTTAAAATATCCAATATAATTCATTATACATTTGCAATGTCATTTTTGGTCATATATATCAGCATGTGCAAAGCACCTTGAAGTAAAAAATCAAAAATCAAATCAAATACAGTGGCAAAAACACAGGGCCACAAATGTACTCTACTTCCAAAGTATTTTATTAAATGTGACAGTTTTTTTTAGAGCCCAGAATGACCTTGGCACTTTCCCTCTCAATCCTTTTCGGAGGAATGTGGAGTTTAATTAGAAACAACTCAGCTTGGTTGAGTCCAGCACAATCGTCCGCATGCATCCATCCATCCATCCATCCATCTATCTAACTTAAAATGACTTATTTTTCCTAATCTTATGATCATTTTTTTTTCTGCTACAATCTTACATTGACATCTCAAACTGTTCATTCCACTTGACACTAGGCCTACATTTCCCTGCAACTTAATTGACTAGCCCTAGAGACTAACATTGTGCAAACATTTGCCTTTTTTTTCATCAGCTTTCTATTCTGGGAATATGGCAATTTTCTGTCGCAGTGTGGCTAGGACATGGTGTGGCGTGATTTGCCTGACTCTGACTGTGTCTTGGGCACAATGAGGGCATTTATAGACCTCAGACGTAGTGAGACAGAACTGCTTCTGCGGCAGCGTTCCTGGCAGATGCACGGAGGTTTAACACTACCGCAGCTATTCCTGTTGAGCACGCTCCAACCATTACTCCACCAGAGAAAGCCCAGTGTAGATCCACTGTTGGCCTAGCGGGGGTCTCTTCCAACTGCTTCAGTGCTCTCAACACTTACTGCATATGGAAAGCATGCGTGATCCTCCTCCCTGCGTTAAATAAGGAGATGCTCTAGTCTAAACATTTCCACTGTTTGAATACTTTGCACACCTTAGGAGTGTGCTGCAACACTCGGTTATAATGAAAATTGAAGGATGTTTATGCATGTGTTCTGACTCTCCTTATAGCCTTTATCCTGCTTTTATGTATGATGGTGTTTAACAGTTGTTGGAAAGACCAACAGCTCTGTGTGCCCATGCCAGTTAAAATGAACTTGCCTCTTTTAAACACTTTGTAATACTGACATCACTGTTCTAGTCAGCAGGAGATCCTTGACTGGATCAAGAGTGACTCAAAACTTATAAGCCTCTTAAAAATGTGATATTAAATGGCCTTTCACCAAAATTCTGCTTAAAGCATAACCTCTGATATATGCTGTGTGAAGTAGCACATTTTTATGTGACACATTAATGGTAAACTCATATTGTCAGTTAGAGCAAACTTCTAAGTAAAAAATATTTTTAGTGTCGGAGTGATTTATCGGTTACAACACTTTTCAGAATTATTAGCCCACGCATTTCACCACAGACCATACTTCAAAGCTCCTGCTATATAATATTTACACAATGTTTATCTTTTCGGAATCTCTTCAATATAACACATTATTTTTCCCAGCAAAACCAATGAATACTGATAAACATTTCATTAAATCAACCCCTTTTTTATAGTAAATGTAGTGTTTTGTAATGTTCTGTGTAATTTATCTTGCTCCCTGTGTTTTAATTTTTTCACTTCCTTTTCCTTTTTTGCACATTTCTCTCTCAATTTTACTGACATTTTTTACTGAAAGTTTGTTTTATTTGTTTGTTTGCTGTTTAAAAACACTTTAAATTTACAACATTATGATAAAAGAAGCACAAGTTCTAAATAGGTCAAAAAGCTAACCTATAGGTTTAAAAGGCTTTTGTTATTAATTGCTCCTTTTTTTTATTTGCCCCCTATTTTATTCCAGGGTGATGAATTAAGCACAGTCTTGTGTGCAAAAACATGGAAAATGTCCTTCATGCCAGACAGATCATCATTTATAGTCTTATCCATATTTGTGTTGGTAGCTGTTGCTCTGTCTCTCTCATTTTTCTCTCTCTTCTATCTGTCAGATTTACCCTCATTGCTTGTTATTTTCGAATTTTTTTGAGATGGCACGCTTTAGACTGGCCAACAGGGAACAGGGCGAATCTCTCTCTCTCAGTCTTTTACCAGACTGTCCTTGAGCACTAATTTTTTCCACTCATGACAGAGTAGTATACATACTAAATCTCAGTGCCTGCCTGCAGAGTCAGTGTACAGATGACTGCAGTCTTTGGCTGCTACTCCTGCTGTGCTCCTCACTGATTAATAACTCAAAAACCTGCACAACCACTTAGTTTAATCCTATACAAACACCAAAGTATTTACAGGGAAGCTTTAAAACGAAATTTAAGCCATGCATAACCCATTTAATACTTAGGTTTATTTAACATAAGGTGCAATACTAGTAATGAATCACCTGGGAGGAGAAGAATAAAAAACACCCTCATCATGAAGAAAACGGACATCATTTTGAGGGGACCGACCCAGCAAGCAATTTTGCGTTTAAAAGACGTCTAATAGCCGTCCAAACACAGCCCTGACATCTTGGCTAAAACAAGGCAAAATTTGGGCTGTCAGTGAAAATTGTAATAGGCTAACCATAGCCTGAGAATAGATGCACAGGCTACACATATGTAGTAGATTTTTTCTTCTGATGCACCAGATTCCAAATTACCTGGGGCGTCTCCAATCGACACCCAAGCATCTACAGTCGACACTTACGGTGATATCTATATCTGGGGCGTCCTCAATCGACACCCAAGCGTCTACAGTCGACACTAATAATCTTTATACTGTGTCTACAGTCGACAACTGGCTTCGAGTTGGACGACGTTGCGTCCCTTTTACTATAACACTATCAAAGTGTCCAGTAAGCTTACCTAACTAACTTGCTGCGCAGCATTAAATAGACAGACTCCAGACAATGCCTTCGAATATGCTTTAATCACGGCCGGAGGATCTCAGACAAATTTCAGAGAGAATCCCACCAGCAAAAAGAATACAACAGTTTTTATAGAACAAGATCATGGCAAAAATTACATGAAACATTACATAATTTCCCTACAATTTGATTGGTTCTTCATATGCAAACCCTTCTGTTACTAGAAGCAACTTAGATCTCAAATCATAAAAAAAATGGAAAAGGTTATAAGTTCAGTTGATTACTCAATATGTCATGAGAGACTATTCAAGACTGTTATGATATTGTAGCTATCATCTCAGAATATCTTCAGAGTACATTTTGTTCAAGTGGTAGAGAGTTAGATGGTGATATGACGGCCATTGCTTGCTTAAGACGCTTTAAGCCAAGGTTAGCAAAAAAGCGTAATGATGTGGTATGCAAGGAAGGAGACAGGAGGCCGTTTTTATCTTCTCCTTTTTTTTAAATGGATGTCAATGGAGGAGAGGCTTCACTATGCTGAATAAACTGCTTTTGTGGGAAAACAGCTTATCATTTAACGAAGCGACAGCCTATTGGCTAATCTTCAACATGATTGCCATTAAATATTTGTTTTGGATTGATCTATTTTTAGGGTTTACCCTGAAAAAAAAACACGCTCTTTTATAAGAGAAGGTACTGACAATTTTGCGGCAGGTGTGATTCAGTTTACGGCACTTCTCATTCATTTCTATGGTATCCGCCAACAGCGATTGACTGTCGTACAACTCTGAAAGAAATACAATGACGTCAAGGCCATTATGTGATGTGTTATCAAGGCAGATGTGATCCAAGTTAGCCTCGACTATGTCCAGATACCTTCAGATGAACAAATCATGCTACAACCATACAATACTGTTCAAAGTTAAGGGTTTAAAGTAGGCCTACTTGTGTCTCAAATGCTCTGCATGACTTTTCAAGCAGAGAGGAGAGAAAAAAAAAGGGAGCCAGATACATGTGTTTTGGAAGTTTCGATGACTTCTTACAAGCAACCTAACAAATCATCATGGATTAATGAATGGAAAAAAAAAAAAAACAGCATAGAGCCTTTCCACATGTGTAGCTCATTAGACTCAGTGGTTCTTTCTAAACATAAACATCCTCTGATCTCACTAATATGTACTAGCACTTTGGGAATTTACCAAATTACACAACAGGGAAAAGGGGACATTTGTTTATTTCTTTATTTTATTGTTTATGCATTTCTTGTTTGGTCCTTCTTGCTCACTGCAGAGGTTTGTTTCCATTTGTGATCAGTGAGTAATAATCATAGCATAATAATTTTGGCATAGCTTAAATGGAGACTGATGCACTCTTAATAATGGAAGACAAAATGCCCCCCACTGTTGTTTGGTGCTATGTGGATACCCTGAGTAGACAACAGAAGAAGAGTGTCATTCTGAAGCTACAGTATGCCAGGAAAGACTGACGAGTAGAAGATGAGGCATCCCTACGCATAAAGAGGTGCCTATAGTACAACAGGCACTGATTATTGGACTGATTTAAATTCTGATCTGACCTTTCACATACTTTTGCACACACTGAGCACATTTAGCACCTAACCTAGATTACCATACCTGGGTAAATATTGGGCCAATTAGAGTTCAGATTCTGTCTTTCTTGAGGAACGAGGCTAAATGCAGGACTGTAATGCGTGTATGTACATCCGTCTCAGAATATTTCCATATGGAAAATGTATAAATTAATAAAGGGGTTTTTAGGGGAGCAGTTGACCACAAAACAGCTGGAAAAATCTCTTCAGCACTTCTTCAACAAACAACTCCAATTCCTTCGATTCTCCCTGTGGAGATTTACCCCAAGTTCCATCCCTCCCTCTGCTTCTGCAGTCTGATTGCTGTGGACCTTTATGTATGGCGAGGCAGATCTGTATAATGGCAGGTTATAGATACAAATATATCATTTCTGCTGAGTATGATTCAGTAGTTCTACAGACACGGGCCTGTTTTCTGTCTCGTTCAGCTCATTTTATGCATTTATTCTTTAACTGACATTTAAAACTTTCTTGTACAGTAGTTGTCCCTGCTTGTTGTAGTTACAACATTTTATTTACAAATGGATCTGGTTTGTTTTTAGTCTCTGATTGTATTATTTCGTTTGCACTGATTCATTAGAATGCGGGGCTATGTAATTATGCTTTCTTCCAGGGATCAACACGGCTCCTAGAATTGCGTCATGAAGCTTTTTTAACTTAATGGACTTGTAAATCCAGAGGTTTATAGAACTGGGCAGTAGAGCAGCTATGGTGTTAGGTCACAATTGGACTGATTTCCTGGAACATGTGTGTGTGATAAAGGAAAAACTCAAAGGGACCAAAGTCTTCTATAGCCATCTGACGCATCAGGGAGCTTGTAACCAAAAGGGATTTGCAAGTCTTCTAACCTATCAATTGTATTTCATGTGTTTGAGTGCACCTGTTGATTGTTGCATTCAATGTAGGGCTTAAGATTGGAAAAGTGATTTCTTTTAACATTTTATGGCATCCCATATTGTCATCTGGCCCTCATTAATGGGGTTTCCACCCCAGTGACTGCATGTAAGCTTCAAAATAGTAATATAAAAGTCGTCCATATGTTCCAAGTCTTCTAAAGCAACAATACTGTGTTGTTTGAGAAACAGACCCAAATTTAAGCTGTACAAATGGGGAAAAAAATCATAATCTTTTCAATGAATCCCGTGATACAGTTCACAAAACAGGTCTGAAAGATTCATTCATGAGTTCAACTCACTGACTCATTCAACCAGTCACAGCAATTCACAGATGACTGAAAGGAAATTAAGTTGCAGTCTGTTCCACACACATAGATATTGTATGATTTCAGAGCACCTAACTACTTTTATGACATATTTCTGGTACTTGTGTATTTTTTAAGCTTAAAATATTTGGTCCTCATTCATCACAATTATAGCAGAATGTCTTTAGAATATCACCATTTGAGGATGAAAGTCAGGTTTGAAATGACACAAGGGAGTAAAATATGACAGAATATGAATTTTTGCTTTAAGTTGCTTTTTTGTATGAAGTACACACACACTATTTTTTGTGTGTGTGCGCCTGTCCTCGAGGTACATGATGCCGGTGTATTCTGTTTCATGGCCCCACTGGCCGTGTTCCTCCAGCATCTGTATCTTTTATGAGCGTCTTGCTCAAAAGCTTCAGTAATTGAGTCTTATTGCCCAGCGGAAAATAGCATGGATTAATGATGAAACAACTGGTCTCCCATAATTCTCCACTAAAAAGATTAGAACTGGCCCAGAGTTCTAGTTCATGAAAGGTTCATGGCATTTAAGTAGGTGCCCATTTTATCCTTGCCAAGCTGATGGCATGAATTCAGTCTAACCACAAAGGAACCGTGTGCATTTACTTAAGAGGCCCGCCCAAGGGCGACACGATGACTTCAGAAGTATTTATGATGCATCTTCTAAGTGAAAAGTCTGGTGGAGGTGTGCAACTCATAGCATAATTCTAAGCCACAGTTTGGGCAGTATGATCATTTTATGTGAGCTTAACCTGAACATTGGAAAACTATGAAAAATTCAGTAAGCTAACAATACTTATAGACCCCTGTTATTAAGATCATTAGCAGGGCAACAGTGAGGGAAGTTCTCCAGGGGCTGGCATTGTTCCATCCTCTGGGGTTTAAGAGACGGGCTAAGTGTGGATGTGTGTGTGTGTGTGCGTGCGTGCGTGCGTGCGTGCGAGCGAGCGAGAGAGAGAGAGAGAGAGAGAGAGAGAGAGAGAGAGAGAGAGAGAGAGAGAGAGAGAGAGAGAGAGAGAGAGAGAGAGAGAGAGAGAGACGGCCCCCTTGTAGTGGATATCTGTAGGAGGAACATTGGGGGAACCAGGTTCAAAGGGGTATAGGGCGTCTGAGAAGAAGTACTGAAGACCATAAAATTAGAGCACTCTATAAAGAATATATTCTAGTGGAACATCTTCCAGTGTATAGTGGGAAACAAGACTCTTTTTCTTTCTCTCACATACACATACTCTGATTTTTCTCCCTACTTTTCTCCACACCAGCTCATGTTCTGTTCTGCATCTGTGGTGATTTTTTTTTTTTTTTTACTGGGGTTTGAGGGAGAGCTAATATTCTACAGGAACCTTGCTTCTTGGCATCAATGAGATGGTGGGACACACATCCGTGCTATAATGAAGATAAGTGCGGTATTCCCTTATTACCTCATGTTCACAGACAAATACCAGACTGCGAGACTATTTGCCAGGGATTTAATGTTGTCAATAGCACATGTGAGCATCTTTAAAGTTTTGTGTAGTGTGGGGTGGAGTGCTCGTGTGTCTGTAGTTTGCGGGTATAATGTGTTTGCTTAAGAGCCATATGGTGAAATGAAAGCGTGCTGGCAGTGTCTGTACAATGTCTGTAAAAATGATGAAAGAAGGCTGTAAATCCAACAAGGCCAAGCAAACGAGGCTTTCCGAGGCTTTGAGAATTCATCTTCATACATCAGATATGACATCACCATTTTTCCACAAAATGTTTGCCGTTTGTTTTTCAGGGAATGTGTGGTTCATTAATGCCTTGGGCTTTATGAAAGTGGACTGAGTATATAAGTGTGAGCTCACTGCTGTTCACCCTCTGACTCTCTCTACAGGGGACTTCACAGGAAAGAGAACGAGTAGCACATCCTGATGCCGAAACAGAACAGCTCCTGCTCGGTCTCACGCTCTGTCACGACCTTTCGTCATCACTCAGACATCCTCTTTAGGTAATCGCCATATGGAGCTGAGACTTGTCTCTGAGAATTAAGACCTCCAGTATAAAGAAAGCACCCTCTTTGCAGAGGCCTGTCAGACACACCTCCAAGACAAATTGAAGAGAGAAGCGTGCAGAGTGCTCATCTGCAGTGTCTGCTTTTGTCTAAAGGGAGGACAAACTCATTTTTTGCTTTCCACTCTGGCATAACAAAAGAGAGGAAAATATAAGTATTTCTATATAAAAGTGACCAAATAAAAGCACACTGAAAAATGTATATATTTAAATATATATATATATAGGCTACACAAAAAAATATTTGTTTCCATCCATTTAATTTGTCACAATAATAATGGTATTTATTCTAGATTCTAGATTTAATGGGATTCCAGATTTTGCAACTTGGCAAATAAACTTAAGTTTTTGATATTTTATTGGCTTGATTGATTTTGTTTTTACAGTGCAAAGGATCAGATTTCCATTTATTCTATTTTCAGCATTTTTGTGGCAGTGTTTAAATGTTGCACTTGATTTTTCTCTTGTTTTGAACACACAAAACTGGACAAATTCCATTAGCCTACTGTGTAATGATTATAGCCAGTTGTTTTTAATAAAAAGAGAGTAGCCTGCATACATAATGTAATAATAAAATTATCCATAATTTATTAAAAAATAAAAAATAAAAAGGTTTGCATCGTTGTTTTAAAACCATAATGTTTGTCTTCTTCATTAACTTATATGTTAAATATATTATATGTTTAATATATACATTGTCTTGTATCATTCTATCATTTTTTATTAAATGTGTATGAGTTTAGCCTGGTCCAGTCTAATTCTAATGTGTATTTTGTAGCTTTCAGGGGCTTTTAAAACTAATGCAAACTCGAGTTCCTTTAATGACAGCCCCTGTAATGTGTGCTGCCTTTTAAGTGAAGGAGTGACGGGCTTGTAATTTGAGAGTCTGACCGGGGGTATTATTACCTAAACCAGCACAGAGTCTGAACGGTCCAGATGTTGAAACAGACACAAGGAAGGACACGGCGAGGGTGTATGTGGTTCACGCCTGTTGATTTCACCAAAGACCACAGGAAAGGGCACTGGAAAGTTGCATTCCCAAAGTGCGGACGTTTTTGTGTGATTTAGCTGTTTCGTGTCGGGATTACTCGGCATTTCACGCTCTGGACATGCGTGGGGCTGGAGAAGGGGGGCTTGTGTAAAGTTTGAAGAGCAGCAGAGCTGAAGGTACTATTGACTGTGATAAGGCAGAGGTGGGTATGATGGCTTCCCCTCTGTTCATACTGATAGCCTGCCTGGTCTCATTGCGTCTCGGAGGAGCTTTCTTTTCGGGACCCCTCCACCCGGAGATGTCCAACGGCACTTTTCATCATTATTTCGTGCCGGACGGTTATTATGAAGATAACGACGATCCCGAGAAATGCCAGATGTTGTTCAAAATGACCGACAATCGCAAATGCACCCTGGACGAGGACCAGGACTCAGTGATCCGGGACGATTTCACCATCATCAAGCGGCACATCGAGGACGCGGCGCGTGTGCTCGAGGGCATCGGGAAGAGCATCTCCTTCGACCTGGACGGAGAAGACAGCTATGGGAAATATCTGAGACGGGAGACGACCCAGATCACCGAGGCGTTTTCCAACTCCGAGAAGTCTCTGCTGGAGCTGGAGGTGAAATTCAAACAGAGTCAGGAAAACGAGCTGAAAGAGGAGCACAAGATCAGCGACGACTTCCTCAACATGATCGTGCACACGCGCGACGTGTTGAAGGAGACACTGGACATCTCGCTGGGACTGAAGGACAAGCACGAGCTGTTGTCACTCATCATCCGGAGTCACGGGACCCGGCTAAGCCGCCTGAAGAACGACTATATGAAGGTGTAGAGACTGTTTGTCTACCTTCAGTACGCAGGCAAATCTCAATCTGTCTATGTATGGCAAGGCGTTTTAACATTCATTTCTTAAAATTAACTAGTAGCCTACTGTAGGCCTATGTAAGCCTACTTGTACTTATTTTTAGGCTAAATGACTAATCCCACCAACTGTTATCTTTTGAGTTTGAATAGTAAACCATTCATTATGGTTATTAAAAAGTCTCATACAGTAACTATCGAAATAGTCCTGCTTTATTTGTAGCCTACCTAGGCTACTGTAGCTACTGTATTTATTCATAAATGCCTATTTCTGAGACACGATCAGTAGGCCTATATGCTACACACGTACACTACAGAGCAAACACTGGTCTAATAAATAGGTCACAGTTTGTATTTAATTATTAGCGTATGAATAGTTACAAGAACAAGCGGAATAGTTATTAAAGGGACAGCAAAAAATGGAACACAGACTAGTCAGAAGTGAAAAGTGGATGTCCACAGAACCACAGATCCCTGTAAAATTCACTGGAGGAAAAATAGGAACATTTTCAGAATAGTCACTATAGCGATAGTAATTAGCAGAAAATAATTAATAGATGTACAATTTATTAGTAACTAAAAATAAGTACTAGTAACAAAAATATAGGCTACTACTCATTTTTAAGGAATAGATGTTTTTTCTATGTAGCTACTTGGCAAAAATGATGCAGCTATATTGTGCAATAAATGAAAGCCAGTATTCACTTAATAGCAGCAATCATACATGATGGACAGCCATTAAATGCTTTAAACTTGGCAATATTACTGCCATTGAGTATTTAATAACATCTGCAGCTTATTGTAATATGACTGGAATCTCAGTCTAACCAATATGGAGGTTTTACCTCTAAGAGGAGACATACAAAACACTGAGTTAGATTCAGTGAAAGGTTTCTCACTATTTTCTCAGATAATAATGATGTCTGTGTTTGTGGAAACATTTGCTCATTTGCATTGGCATTACTTAAATGTTTCTTTCATAGAAAATTCATGTTGGCTAAACAGAAGGAATATAGTTTTCATTGTACAAATGTTAGCTGTCATAATCATATTTACATTCGCATGTACATGGAATAGTTTTTTCAACATTCAATCTGACAATCCTCCAAAAGATATATGGCATGAGCATAATTAAAAACATAAATTGTATTATTATTGCTTTCTATGATATATTCGGAGGAACACATTTGCTCTTCCTTGTACATGTTATGTTTTGTGTGCCCTAAGAAATCTCTATATTTTATAACAAGCTTTTATAATATTAGTGTTTATATTTATGAAAAAGCTTAACAGTATTCATTTTATGAAACTGTGTGTGTTGCATCAAGTATTCTTGTAATCCTCTGAGAAGTAATGGGAAAAAAAACATCTGGGATGACATATTCCAGACAAACCAAGATGACTGCGGGCAGGAATATTGGACATAAAGCGTTCTAATGTGTAGTTCCATTCCTGAGATATATGTTGTGTATATTCCTTTTTGTAATAAAAATCTTCAAGGTAGTTTGTGTGTGTGTGCTAGGAAACACATTGTTTTCAAAAACATAACAGGTCAAAAAAGATTGCAAGAAATTGTTCACAGAAAATAGAAAATTCAGTTACTCACCTTGTTGTTCCAAGTCTGTGACTTCTTTCATATATGAACGGATCTTTCTTTCTTATTCACAAAAATTATTAATTCTCAAATTGGACTGATCTGGTTTTCAAGACTGACTCAATGATCCAGTTAATGGCTTACTGGAGAAGGAGATTGTCAGTGAATTATGAATTTTGGTCTCTTTTGCAAATCTATATTTTGTGTGCCATATTTATGATATATTTATGGTGTTTTTGAGTTTATTTTAAGTATTTTAAGCTCTCCAAAATAATTCATTTGTCATACTATTTAGAGTCCTTACAACTTTTAATTTGTCAATTAACAATATTATATTAAGATGAATTAGACAATATTCAGAAATACAATCTTTTTTTGCCACAAACTATGTGATAGGCTAAATGAATTTGAATGCACCGTTTGATGCAGAACTATTAAAGAATTAGCAGTAGGCACACAGGTCTCACTTTACTAATGTTAAAAGAGCTGTTGCATGAGTTCTCCTCATAAGCATGCATTACAACACAGCCAGAGATTGGAAACTGTTGCTAGTGGGGGATCTTTCAATTTGCATGTGTGTGTGTGTGTGTGTGTGTGTGTGTGTGTGTGTGTGTGTGTGTGTGTGTGTGTGTGTGTGTGTGTGTGCTCTTGTTTATGTGATTTATGAGGACACATATTTGTATAATGACATGTGTATTACACCGGTATTACAACTTAAACGTGGTTTATGAGGACATGTCACGAGTCCTCATAATTCAAATAGCTTAAAAAAAAAAAAGTTTTATAAAAAAATGTAAAAATGCAGAATGTTTCCTGTGATGGTTTAGGGATAGGGGCAGTGCAATGGGATAATATACAGTTTGTACAGTATAAAAACCATTAAGCCTATGGAATGGCCTCACAAGTATAGCAAAAACCATTACGCCTAATGTCCTCACAAGTACAGCAGTGTGTGTGTGTGTGTGTGTGTGTGTGTGTGTGTGTGTGTGTGTGTGTGTGTGTGTGTGTGTGTGTGTGTGTGTGTGTGTGTGTGTGTGTGTGCGTGCGTGTGTGTGTAAATCAAAGTGGCAAAGTGGCAATCAAGCATTACCAAAGATGTGCTAATCCAATAATCTTCTAAAAAGAGACCTGGGTTAAAATCCAGTGTTCAGGCATCACAGCTGCACAGCATGTCTGTTTGTGACTTGTGTAGCCTACAGTGGATATAAAAACGTTAGGCCCCCCCCCCCCCCTTTTTTTTGCAGTTATTTTTTTCTCTGAATATCAGTTTGGTTTTCATAGGCATTCCAGAGGTTGTAAAAAAGGTGCAAAAGTTCTGATATGATTTATATTTGTAAATAAAATGACATTAAAAAAAGTTGATTCAACATTATTGTGTAATCAAAAAAACTAAATCATTAGCTTGTCTTCAAATAACCTTACTTTAGGCTACTGTAGCCTATATATATGTTTACAAATGTGTGGGGTTAGGCCTAAATATTAATTTAAATATGTATAATTGCCCAATCCACATGCATAGCTCCAATAAAATGCCGTTTCAAAAACAAGTATTGAAAAGAACAGTTGTCGAGCGAAGCCGCACGTCATTTTGGCCAAGAGTCAGGTCCAGTGCAGCGCACACACACATCATGATGATTCCAGTGAGTGTGTGTGCAGCAGCAGCAGCCCTAGTGCATGTGAACCTTCACCCACTTCCAGCTCATTGAGTTCTCACGCTTCTCAGCACTAGGCTATATAAGGCTGAAATAACCGCGGCTACATTACCCACGTCTTCACGGTAAGTGCCATATGCTGTTTGTATTTTTCTCTCATTTCTCATCAAATTTAAATAACGAAAATGAATATGGTAGCTGAATTCTATGTAATAACATGTAAGTATCATGTTTGATTAACGTTAATGAAAGAAACATCGATAGCATTGTTGTGTTTATTAGGCTACGCGTCTAACTCGTGACTAACTAATGGCCCGTGTAATATTTCAAGAATTAGTAGCCTACCTGTAGGGTAACTTAGATACCTTTTATCAGTTGCTTGCTTCACTGTTTACTAAAAAACGCTAGAAAGAGGATGAGTGCTAAAATACCCGGAAATAACAAAGGCAGATACATATTTAGCTATCAAGTCTAAATAAAGACAATACATTTTGAAGTTAGTTTGATTTATGTTCCATGGCAACTATAATGTGTGTGTGTGTGTGTGTGTACACGTTCTGTCGTAACGCTGGAGGCAATGTGTTTGTTTGCAGGGGCAAATGGAGTGGTGACCTTTCACCTACTTCCGTGTTCCCCGCGACAGGTCACATGAGCTAAGGTGCTTGCACATTACATAACCAATGCTCAAAGGTCTGCAGCTGTTTACGATACACGGAACATATTGTTTATTATATTTATTTTATCATGGACCCACAAATGTGATTATTGCATTGCTGCCTGATAGACAACCTAGGTCTATGTATTTTCATGTATAAAATCCCATTCGTGGTAAGTGTTATATTATAAAGATAATATGGTATTTGTAAAGCCAAAAATACTTACTTTGTATTAAAATTACTGTGTATTATTATACAGTATTAGAATATGTAGCCTAATGTTAGGTGGATAAATCTCACAAGAAACCACAGCTGTCAACAGAATAAAAAACTTGGGATTAATGGATTAACATGATTTATAATTTGACATTCTAAATTTACATAAAACTATTTTTTGTTTTTATTATTGTCTGGGTTATGAAACGCAGCATAAATGTAGCCTTGAGTGTTTCTTTGAAGTGGTCCACATGAAAGAGTCAAATTCTTCTTACTAGTGCAAGTAAAGGTGAAGTGCAGAGTTCAGTACATTGATTAATGATTAGTGTGGCAGTGCTAAAGTCATCAAGTCACCTTCGCTCGCTTTAATCTTGGTTTCTTTGATGTAATACTGTGTATTTATATTGTATTTAGTGCTGTCATAGAGAAGCGCCCTGACAGCCATTCAGATAAGTCAGATCTGGATGATGTAATTGCAGTAATCAATCAAGAGCTGGCTCAGCTTTTGGACGGTCAGACCAACAGCACAATAAACTGTCAGTCACCTGGCTTCTGTTTACATTTATTTTTATATTTAAGTACCGTTCATATGTTTTGGACCAGTAAGATGTTTACTTTAAACAAATTAATACTTGTATTTAACAAGGATGCATTAAAATGATCAAAAGTGACCGTAAAAGACATTTATAATGTTACAAAACATTTTTTTTTACATAATTGCTGTTGTTTTACTTTCAATAAAAAAAAATAAAAAAAATATTTTTTTAAATTGAAGTAATATTTGATCAAATAAATATAGCCTTGATGAACTTGATGAACTTTCAAAATATGATTCTTAAGACACACCTTTGGCACACCTGTGCATCAATCATATTCATTGTTTACAACCGTACGCTCTGCTCTGGTGAATCATTATTGGATACAAGAGGATGTGAAGGGGTGTGGATGTTATATGAACACAATAACCTCATACTTTCTGTGTTCAGACTAGCAGCAGCAACTCACGAATCAGGATGTTGTCCTCTCTTACTCGCTGGGTGTCCAGAGGTGCTTTCCAGGCTCTTAAAGGGACACGCAGTCGTCCTCAACTGATCAAGACGCCTCATATTGGGAATCAGACACTGGCAGCGGCTCCTCTGCCCTTCACTGGGGGCAGTCTCGGAGTGAGGCAGGCCCGGGCACTGGATCAGGAGAGACTACTGCAGATCGATTGGGATGATGGGAGTTGTAGTTTGTATCCGTTCACCTGGCTGAGGGATAACTGCCAGTGTCCTCTCTGCACGCTGCAGTCAGCGCAAGCACGCAGGCTGCTGATGTCAGATCTGGACGTGCACACCGGAATGGACCAAGTACAGCTGATGGACAATAAGGTTGGTCTTGGTGAGCAAAGCTTAAAGGGATAATTCATCCTAAATAGAAATTTGTGATAATTTAGTAATCATGTCATTTCAAATGGGAATAAAGATGTTCTGCTGAATGTTCTGTAAAAAGATGATACAGAATGTCCACACTGCTCCTTTGACTATAACGAAAGTAGATGGGGACTAAAGCTGCTGCATTCCATAAGCATACATTAAAGGTAGTCCTTATTTGTGCTGTTTTCCGGGTTTATTCACTGCTAATCTTCCCATCAACTGAAGTGCTTTTTTTGTCAGTTTTTGTGAGTAAATGAGAACATTGACCAAATAGCTCTTTATAGTAAAAAAAAGGGTTATTTTACACTAAGAAAAAATGGTTCTTTTAAGAACTGATCAAAACCCCCTTATGGAACCTTTATTTTTACGTATGCTGGTCTTTTTAACCAAGTTTAAATATAAGTCATAGTCCAATAGTCCTTAAACCTGTTTTTACGAAACTCATTGTAGGTGTCCATAACTTGGCCTGATCAGCACAGTAGTGAGTTTGATCCTGACTGGCTGAAGAAACGGTGTTTTTCCTCTGAGGCAAGACAGGCTCTGCAAGAGGAGCTCTTCCTTAATGGTGAGTTCAGCATTATATTTGTCTTTGTTGCCTTAATCTTTGTATTAGACATCTCTATTCACCTACAGTATATAAATCTCTAATCTTTCTATGGTTTATAATGTATGGCCATTATTATTTTTTCATATACCAGATTGAAGTTTATCTACTTTTCTGATTAGCAATACTAGGATTGAATTAATGCAGAAAGTAACTTTTTTTTTTTTATTACAAATAAAATATAAAAAACAAGATACAGATACTACTACTCATAAAAGTATAAACACAAATATAGAAAACATACTCAGGAATACAATAGCAACAAATAACATAAATATGGATACACACACACACACACACACACACACACACACTTTGAAAAGGCTCTATGCACGAACGCTGCTGATGTATTTCCGGTAGAATCTCAGCCAGCGTCTTTACTTCCGAATAGCGCGTTCTATAGCAAAGTGTATAGTGGCAAAACTTTCATAAAATGAATTGTGATTAATTTTAATTGTGATTAAATTATGTTTTATGTAACAAAGTTCGGGAGGAGCAGGTTCAGATAATTAACCCGAATAGCACAAGTGGAGATCAATCAGTAATCCACTCAATGACAAGGTATAAATACACAGCAGACCTACCTCTGTTCATTGACAGTTTATCAGCATCCCTCCTCCACCCCATCTCCTCACTTCTAGTTCCATCTACTCTTACCACAACTGGGGGGAGTACTCTGGGGTCGGGCCGAACTCCGAGCTCGGAGCCCTCCCCCCGGACAGCACGCCAAATACGCATAACCTTTATTGTATTAATTTTATGTAGATGTGAACTCGTGAAATTAATAGAAACTGATTCGCTAGTCGGATTTCGCACGATATGAGAGAATACTCACCCTCAAAGTTGTCAATGTAGCTCGAAATATAGAATTTAAAGCCCTTCTCTTTCTTACTCTTAGGTGTGACAGCTAACTGCCTCACAATATTGTAAACATCATTCACGTTAACCGCTGGAAGTTCTTGTAAACAGAGAGTATAATTTGCCATTATCTCCACCTAATGCAAAAGCGGCTTCCGACGCAGCACCGGATGAACTGTAACTGGGCGGGCTGAGACAAAACGCGGAAGCGATCGTGCATAGAGCCTATTGAAATAACAAATTTGCTTAATGCTTTCAGTTTCATTTTCTAAAATGAAATGAATACTGAATGGGTTTTGTTTTTGATTTAGACAATTTTTAGGATAGCTTCATATAAAGTTGAAATGCACTCATGTAGGCTAATATTTGTGCATTATTTGAATTAATCTGTGGCACGTGTGGTCTGGACCGCAGTTACTTTTGTAGTGTCTCCCCAGAATCACCCCTGAGTGGAAAGACTTTTTCCACTTCCTGCCACATGGAATAGAGATTTAAGACCATTTGAGAAGAGTGAGCTGTTGTGCTTCTACACTGCTCTTGAGGGATGTCGTGGTTGAAGCAGCCTGAGCAATGTGTCTGCCAGAACAAGCATCCTGCACATATTTGCATGTCTTGAGGTTTTAAGATTAGATTTTCAAAATGAATGCATGTCAGTGGGGCTTTAAAAACAGATTCTGCTCACCACAAATGTTGTTTAGTTTTACAGATATTACTGTTGTTTTCAACCTTGTGATTTTCTCTCTAAAGTTTAGGAAATTATGCTGCCGTTTAGTTTAAAGGCACAAAAGGCATCCCCTCGTGCCCCCTAAAACTGTGAAAGACAACCAATAAATGTCCACGGTTTAAAGCACAGACTACACATCACAAGTGTCTGCTTCTAGCTGAGGTGTAAAACACACAAGGTTTGCATGTGTTTAACAAAGCTCCTTAACTGGCACATAATATGACGGTTCTGCCACTTGTTTTAAGACCTCCCATATAAACGTGCTTCAATCTGCCTGAAAGAGGCATGTAAAGCACACACCTTGCTATAATATGACTGTCTCGGGCAGTAATCTGGCTTTAGCCATTTCCTGGCTGGTTAGCACCAGTTGTAGACAACTATGGTGTTTCTTGAGCATGAAATCAGCAGATTAGAATGATTTCTGAAGGATCATGTGACACTGAAGACTGATGATGCTGAAAATTCAGCTTTGCCATCACATGAAAATTACATTTTAAAATATTCAAATGGAAAACAGCTATTTTAAATGATAATAAAGTATATATTTTTATACACGCATTGATTGTGTGTTTGGGGTCAGATTTTTTTATGGTTTTTAAAAGAAGTCTCTTGTGCTTAATGAGGTTACAGTATATACTGTAAGAGGTTAGAGAGAATAGGTAATTAGGCTCATTAATAATGTCATTATGATAAAGCCTTTCAATTATTGTTTCTAGCTTTTAAGCATTTTCTTTTTCTTGAAAGTATACAGCTCACAGTAGGATTTTTATGCCCCAGTGAACTGAATTACTTGAAGGAGTTTTCTAGTGTTGATGTTTAGTGTCCCATTTACAAGAGGGCACAAGTGTGCTTTACTGCGGTTACAACATGTCCTGGTTCGGATGACATCATGCATGCCATGACATCATGATCCTTCAGAGCACTAAGACTGCATTGTTCTCATCTAAATACAAAATAGCAAAACCGTCACATATCTGCATCAGATCAAAAACAGTTCACCCTTCCCACACAGAAAAAGACCACACTGACACACACCAAAGATTAAGATGACTTAAATAACAGTTGAAGTCGTTTAAAACCTTATTTTTCCAAATGGTTTATGGAAAACTAATCGCTTGACTCAAATGGGGTGTCTTACTTAATTTATTTGAGAAGCGCATAGGAACTGAAGCGCATAGGATGCTGCGCATATGCAATTTGAGCTATTCAAATCATTTAAATCCATTTTCCAAACCCCGTTTGAAAATGATTGCTGTAAGTGGTTTGTACTCTGGCTGTGAGCTTCTGTCTGTCCTGTTCTTCGTGAACTCTGCTCTGTGCTGAGCGCTCAGCAGGGACTCTGTTGACAGAGTTTGGCTGGACATAACGGTCTGCCAGCAGCAGCCACGGCTTCACATTACCATAGCTGGAAAACTCACAGAGGCAATGCTGATGGAAACTGTTCAGACACACTTCTTTTCCTGCTTGCCTTTGTGTGCATAAATGTGTTTCCGTCTGTTTTAGAGACTGAAAGGGTCATTGAAAAATAATGTCAATTTTTATTAAAGTGTCTCAGAGGCACCAGCTGGACAGAATGATAACATGATGTTAATCTCGGCTGGCTCTGAAGTCGACATCAGCCCTGCCAGGAAACCATAGTATGTCAGTGAGACCGAGCTTATTGAGCATTACACGCTTATAAGCGCTGAACATTACTGACCTGGACCGACTGAACCACTTCACCCTGGGCCCAGTGCCCAGCTCTCTCGCACTCTCTCTCTCTCTACCAAACTCATTCCAGGGCCTTCATATTAGAGCCTTATATAAGTTGATGAATAGAAAGTTAAAATTAACAGTATTGATTTGAAATTAAAGACGTTTACAATGTTACATGAGATTTCCTTGTTACTAATCAATTTAATGCATTTTTGCTGACAACAGTCAGTTTTTTGATTTTAGTTTTTATTATCGTACTGACCCCATATACTATTAAATGTGACTTCTTAAATTGGGGAACATTACTTCATTGGTAGGAAGTACTTATCTTTTAGTTGTTGGTCTTAAACTATATTGTCTCTGAACTACACTGTGACAATGTATCCAGTGGAACAGTTTTCTAAATTGAGAGAATCTGAAAAGGAGGTGCTGGGCTGAAAAATACTTCCACTGCGTAAAGGTCCAGGCAGTGAATTACAGGCATAATGTGCTTGCAATGCTCACACATGCACACTTCTCTAGAGGCCGTCTGTGGAAGTAGACATAAGAACCAGAGTTTTCCAGCAGTATTCCTTCACAGTCAAACATGCAGGCCCTCACACAGTGTTCTGACCAATGTGTTCTGGCCTCAACCCTGACACGCACACACACACTCACAATCCTTCATTATGTGAAGAAAGAGTAGTGATGGTTATACAGTGTGAAGTTTCTATCATGTGTTTATTTGCATTGTAAATCAGGGTGCTTGGAGAATGAGTAACAGAGATAGGAAAGATAGAGAGAAACATGTTTAGCTTGGGAAAGATTTGAGCTACTTTTTGAGTAATGCTGACATCATTCCTGCATACTAATGTAGACTTGAGTCATTGTTGACTGCTTTGTAATTTGCCACTGGACCTTCCAATGCAGAATTTCCCAAATGGAGGTTCGTGGTAGCCAGGAAATCCAGACCTAAATCGGAAAGATTCATGATCTGGTGTTGATTAATGAAAATCGGCCAGCTCGAAGGGCGGCACCAAGCATGCATTTGAAAATGTCACTGCATGCAATTGGCTAATACTACGACCAATCACAATAATACACGGGGTGATGTATCACTAAGCCCCATCAAAGGGGGTAATCCCAAGGTGGTAATCCATCCACCGGAAACTGAAGCCTCCGCGAGCGCCGCCATTGTAGCAGAACTTCACCTGCTGTTAGCATTCCATTGACTCCCATTCATTTTGGCGTCACTTTGACAGTGAATAACTTTACATCTGAGGCGTTTAAAGACTCCATTTGTCCATTATTTATTTCTAAAGAAACTCGACAATGTATAAAAGGCTCCATTACCTTGTACCTTACGTTATGGCCCTGTAGAAGCCGTTTTTGTAAAAAATAGGCTAACGATTGCGTCATAATCACGAGACTCTCTGTCGCACTGTAGAGAGATTACGTATAGACCGGCGGAGAAGCTCATGGAAAATCGGGCGGACGTGGAGGCATAAAGTCCGATAAAGTCAAGGGAGAAGCCCATAGAGAGTGATAAAGTTGATCCTGCTGCTAGCTCATGGACAGCTAATGCTCACGCTCTCCGTCTCTGCGAGATTCGGAAGGGAATGATTCAGATTTCTCTCGGCACAGCTACTAGAAGACTGAAAACTGTCAGACACGTTGCTCACGTCGTCAAGCTCAGTTTGTATGGCGGGCCGGAAGGTCCAAAAATAGGACTAATGATTTGTCGTGGGAAGTCACTTTACTATAGCCACTAGCTACCGACTTTCCCAATGATAGGCCAGCGGTGGATCTGTATACACAGCGAGCGACTCACTTTCCTCACACAGCGAGCGACTCACTCTCCTCACACAGCGAGCGACTCACTTTCCTCACGCAGCGAGCGACTCACTTTCCTCACGCAGCGGGCGACTCACTTTCCTCACACAGCGAGCGACTCACTCTCCTCACACAGCGAGCGACTCACTTTCCTCACACAGCGGGCGACTCACTTTCCTCACACAGCGAGCGACTCACTTTCCTCACACAGCGAGCGACTCACTTTCCTCACACAGCGGGCGACTCACTTTCCTCACACAGCGGGCGACTCACTTTCCTCACACAGCGAGCGACTCACTCTCCTCACACAGCGAGCGACTCACTTTCCTCACGCAGCGGGCGACTCACTTTCCTCACACAGCGAGCGACTCACTTTCCTCACACAGCGAGCGACTCACTTTCCTCACACAGCGAGCGACTCACTTTCCTCACACAGCGAGCGACTCACTCTCCTCACGCAGCGAGCGACTCACTTTCCTCACACAGCGAGCGACTCACTTTCCTCACACAGCGAGCGACTCACTCTCCTCACGCAGCGAGCGACTCACTTTCCTCACGCAGCGGGCGACTCACTTTCCTCACACAGCGAGCGACTCACTTTCCTCACACAGCGAGCGACTCACTTTCCTCACACAGCGAGCGACTCACTCTCCTCACACAGCGAGCGACTCACTCTCCTCACACAGCGAGCGACTCACTCTCCTCACACAGCGAGCGACTCACTCTCCTCACACAGCGAGCGACTCACTCTCCTCACGCAGCGAGCGACTCACTTTCCTCACGCAGAGGGCGACTCACTTTCCTCAGAGCGAGTCATGTTGGCCTAATATTATAATAAAATCATACCCTTTTCAAATACTGTGGTGGTGCAAAATACTTTATAAAGGTAAAAAAAAGCAATTAGAATAATTTTAAGGTTATTGGTTCAGAATAAATTACGTTTACAACACAAATGTAACACTTTTTTAAAGGCAGCAATTTGTATAAAATACATTTTTGTTTTATTTTGTATTAGTGATTATAATTTGCGCGTCCATTTATTGACGTCTGAGTCGATCTCATTTGAGTGTATTCGGCAATTTGCTTAACGTGGAATTAAACGCGTTGAGTTTATATTCTGAGCTCATCAGATTTTGTTGTACATAGGCCTATACTATTATTATTCACTGTGTTTGGTCTGTTAGTAAACATGTTAAGGTTTGTATTCATTTCGATTTGCCACTAGAGGGCAGAATAAGACCGTGAATTAAAGAACGCATTGTAGTTATATTGACCTACTGTTTTCATAACACTGGATATTCTACTAATTTATACTTTTCTAAAACGTTGCATAAATGGCAAATAACTTATTTGGCAATTACACATAGTTTTGTGCTAGTTTTGTCAGTATTGCTCTTTCAGACAGCTTTATAGTTTATCTATTAGATTTGGTTTATTGGTTAACTTTACACAACTCAATCGCAAATAGCCTATTTTGCTTCATGTGCTTGGTCATTATTGGCCAGATCAGAAACTATGTTTTACTTGATTTGGCTTGCACTGCCGTATACCACTACTGCGGCTGTTATCATTTGTATTATTATTAGAGTAATTACGTAATTAATTGCCATTAATATGCAACGTTTTAGAAAAGTATAAATTAGTATAATATCCAGTGTTATGAAAACAGTAGGTCAATATAACGTACTCGGTTACTTACGTAACCTCGGTTCTCTCTAGAAGAGGGAACGAGTACTGCGTACTGAAAGTACGCACCGGGTAAAGTCTCTTTGCTCGAGATATTGAAGCCAAAATTTATCCTTAAATTTCCATATCTTGTAAACGCAGTGCAGCAGCAGTCAGACCTAGAGCGGGCAATCTAGCAAGCTCATTGGCTGCTCCGCGGCAACTGCTGCAGCCTACCACTGAGCCCCTGGCGTGACGTCACGCCCAATGAGGACGCTTCGCGCCCTCACGCGGCCAAGCCCGCCAAAATGGGAGTGGCTTAGCGTATATAAGGGGCAGTTCAGGCTGCTAACACTCGATTTTGATCGCTGAAGCGAAATGAGCTCGAAGCGCGACACGGCAGGGAACGCAGTACTCGTTCCCTCTTCTAGAGAGAACCGAGGTTACGTAAGTAACCGAGTACGTTCTCTTACGAGAGGTTCTCTCGTACTGCGTACTGAAAGTACGCACCGGGAACCCCTTGTAAACGCCGTGTGCGCTTAAGCAGTCACTATATGAATCCCAGGGGGGAACGCCCCGGGGGACATGGATAAGTGAAATTAGGTGGCCAACAGAGTGGGCTCGCACCTGTACATAAGCACTATATGAGGGGATATACATACAGAGCGGCACTGCCGGTCTTATATTTGAACACATCTACCCTTGTAGCGCAGTTCACAAGTGAGTCGCTAGGACTTTTTTTTTTTTTTTTTTTAGACTGAAAGGAGTCTAGCCTGCAAGGCGGGGACTTCTAGGTTGTAGAACCTAACAAATGTAGACGGGGAGGCCCAGCCTGCCGCCGTACAAATGTCATGAATAGAAATCCCGCTGGACCAAGCCCACGACGAGGCCATGCCTCTGGTGGAATGAGCCCTAACGCCCAAGGGGCATTGCAGGTCTTTTGACGCGTAAGCCGCAGCAATAGCGTCCACTATCCATCTGGATAGGCTGTGTTTCGAGGCGGCGAGACCTTTGGTGCGCCCACCGAACGAAACAAAAAGCTGCTCCGAGCGCCTGAAGGCGGCGGAGCGCGTGACGTAAATTCTCAGTGCTCTGACAGGACAAAGGAGGTTCGTATCGACCTCGTTGTCTGATGCCGGCAAAGCTGAGAGCGAAATGATCTGTGCTCTGAACGGGGTACCGATCGCTTTGGGGACATAACCATGTCTCGGTTTAAGGATGACTTTAGAGTCATTAGGTCCAAACTCGAGGCACGTAGCACTCACAGAGAGCGCGTGCAAGTCACCCACACGTTTAACTGATGCAAGAGCGATCAGAAACACGGTTTTGAGCGCGAGGTACTTCAAATCCACAGAGTGAAGCGGTTCGAAGGGATGTGCTTTCAGGGCCTCTAGGACCAGGGAAAGATCCCAGAAAGGAACCGAGGGGGGCCGTGGGGGATTCATCCTCCTGGCTCCTCTAAGGAAGCGGATGATGAGCTCATTCCTTCCTATCGCCTGGCCGAGCGTCGACTCGGCGAACGCTGCGATGGCCGCGACATATACTTTGAGCGTGGAAGGGGACCTGCCCCTTTCCAACATCTCTTGAAGGAAGCAAAGCACCCACGAGACTCCGCACGTTTGAGGCTGTAAGCCCTTGTCCGTGCACCATTTAGTAAACACCGACCATTTAGACGCATAAAGCCGCCTGGTAGAGGGAGCTCTAGATTGCGTGATCGTGTTCACGACCCCTTCTGGCAAAACAACGGGTACCCATTGATTATCCATGCATGCAGAGACCATAGCTCTGGATGAGGATGCCAAATCGATCCGCCGGCTTGGGAAAGGAGGTCTTTCCTCACCGGGATCGGCCATGGGGCTGAGTCTGACAGCCGCACCAACTCCGAGAACCATATCTGGTTCTCCCATCGGGGGGCTATGAGGAGCACCGAGTGACGCATTTCCCTGATTCTCTTGATTACTTGTGGTAACAATGAGACCGGAGGGAACGCGTATAACGGGCATCTGGGCCATGTCTGGGCCAGAGCGTCCTCGTTCTTCGAAAAGAACCTTAGGCAATGGGCGTTGTCTGTCGACGCGAATAGGTCGACTTCCGCCTTGCCGAAGCGGTGCCACAATAACTGGACTGACTGAGGGTGCAGGGACCATTCCCCGAGGGGAACGTTGTTCCTGGACAGTCTGTCCGGTCCGTCGTTCAGGCGTCCTGGCACATGCGTGGCTCTGAGCGAGCGCACGTGGTGCTGAGCCCAGACGAGGAGGCGTTCCGCCAGATCGCAGAGTGCCCTGGATCTGACACCGCCCTGGCGGTTCACGTACGATACCACAGACATGTTGTCCGTTCGAACCAGTACGTGGTGGCCCCGCAGAAAAGGGAGGAAGTGTTTCACAGTGTACTCGACCGCTATCATCTCCAGACAGTTTATATGGAGGAGCTTCTCCGTGTCTGACCATAGGCCAAAGACCGGTCTGCCCTCGAATATCCCGCCCCAACCGAGGTTGGAAGCGTCCGTCGAGATAACTTTTCGGTACGAGACAGTTCCCATCATAACTCCCCGCTGATACCAGTCGGTCACAAGCCAGGGCTGCAGAGCTGAAACACAGCTCTGAGTCACTCTGATTCGGTAACCGCCGGAAGCCCACGCTCGGTGGTGTACACGAGCGTTGAGCCATCGTTGCAGGGGGCGCATACGCAATAGACCTAGCCGGAGCACTGCTGCGGCTGAGGCCATAAAGCCCAGCAATCTCTGAAACGTTTTCAGGGGAAACACTTTGTCTTTCTGGAAAGATGCGGCCAAACGCTGAACACGGCGCGCGCGCTGTGTTGACAAGCGAGCCGTCATTGCCACTGAGTCGAGCTGTATTCCCAGAAAGGAAGCTGACTGACGGGGCAGCAGTGAGCTCTTGGTCCAATTGACCGTGAGACCCAGGTTTTCCAGATGACTGAGTAGCACAGCTCTGTGAGACACAAGTTCCGCCTCTGATTGTGCTAAAATCAGCCAATCGTCCAGATAGTTCAATATTCGCATCCCCTGACGCCTCAGGGGAGCGAGCGCCGCGTCCATGCACTTCGTAAATGTACGGGGTGCTAAAGACAGGCCGAACGGCAGGACGGTGTACTGATATACCTGACCGTCGAAGGCGAATCTCAAGAATGGCCTGTGACGGGGTATGATCTGAATCTGAAAGTACGCGTCTTTCAGATCGAGAGAAATGAACCAGTCCCTCGGGCGAATTTGCGCGAGGATTTGTCTGGTCGTGATCATTTTGAACGGTCTTTTCATAAGAGCTTTGTTCAAATGTCTCAGATCTAATATAGGTCTGAGCGCTCCGTCCTTCTTGGGCACGAGAAAATAACGGCTGTAAAAGCCTGACTCGCTCATAGAAGGACGTACCGGCTCTATCGCCCCCTTGCATAACAGTTTTGCTATTTCTGCGCGAAGTAGGTGTGCTACTTCTGGGTTCACGCTCGTCACTGTACGGGCTCGGAAGCGCGGGGGACGGCGAGCGAACTGCAGTGTTTAGCCTTGTCTTACAACCTTCAGCACCCATTCTGACACGCCCGGGATAGCTTCCCATGCTTTCGCACGCATAGCTAGGGGCAGAATGGTCTCCGCGTCCTGAGCGCCGCACTGCGCGGGCTCGAGGAACTGAAACGGAGGTATCAGCGCGGCGCGCGCGCCCTCGTTTGCTGAGTAATGCTGCTCGCTGGTTACAGCAGCCTGCCGTTTCGCATTCAGTAACTCGGTCGCTAGGGACGGAGAATAGTCTGTGGCGCGAACAGCGGTGCTTGTGAGCGATATGGGGGGAACAGTGTTCGTCAGTGAGCGCGCGTGCTCGTGAGCACGTGCGGCGCTTATATCTGAAACACGGCCTATTGGCTTTATTAGTTTCGCCCCCCGTGATAACTGTACAGCAGAGCGGACATTTTGTAGGTGTGGGCACTGGGACGTGGGCACAAATCCTACATTTAACACTCGAGCGGCGCGTGCCCGCTTTATATGAGTGGGCTCTGTGACAAACCTGGGGGGCGTGCTTGTGTGTAGGGGTGAACACATTGGAGTGGGCACATTTTCTACACATAGAACACAATCGGCGTGAGCCGTATATACAGACATTACACTCTTTTTGTGATTTATCTGGGTCGCCGTGAAAACGGCGTTTGTGTGTAGGCGAGCGTGTACTGTGAGTGGCTCGTTGGCTGCTAAATACACAACTGCAGTAGCCTTGTTTAAGGGGACTGACAGAGCGGCTAACTTTGATGGCGGTCCGGCGGCGGCGGCGGGACTCGCGCATCTTTTCCTCTTCGCGGTGGCTAGGAGGATTTCGCGGCTTCAGGCTTCAGCACGATCTTCTGTCGCGGTCCCCGGGGGGGAGGCGGTCTGTGACGGCTGTTTGAGCGCGATCGAGGGCGGCCGCCCTGTCGCTGCTGCGAAGCTGATGGAGGCTGCGATGGGCGTTGTTGCGATGAGCTTCGTGCAGGAGGCTGCTGGGAGCGGCCTGCAGCGGAGCTAACGCGTCGTGGGAGGAACAGCTTCATGGCTTGAGACGTTTTCTGTACCTCAGAAAACCTTTCCACGATCCCGGTCACCGCGGGGCCGAAGAGGCCGGCGGGGGAGAGCGGGGCGTTGAGGAACACGGCGCGCTCAGACTCACTCATCTCGGCGAGCGTCAGCCAAAGGTGCCTCTCCGTTACCGTGAGTGAAGCCATGCATCGTCCCATCGCCTGTGCTGCGGATTTCGTGGCGCGGAGGGAAAGATCCGTCGCGCTGCGCAGATCCGTCACGATGTCCTGAACCGGGCGTTTCTCGTCCAAACGGCGGAGGAGTTCAGCCTGGAGGATCTGGAGGACAGCCATAGAATGCAGGGCGGAAGCGGCTTGTCCGGCGGCGGCGAAAGCGCGGCCGACAAGGGCTGAAGTGGTCCTGCAGGCTTTCGACGGGAGGGCAGACTTTGAGCGCCATTTTGGTGATGGCGGGCAAAGATGCACTGCGACCGCCTCTTCCACTGGGGGAATCCGGCTGTAGCCTTTTTCGACGGCTCCGTCCACTTGGGAGAGAGTCGAGGAAGCAGGGGAGCGGAGTCTCGCGGAGAATGGAGCATTCCACGATTTAGAGAGCTCGCTGTGGAGCTCCGGCAGGAAGGGTGCTGACCTAGAGGCAGGCGCTAGGCGGCGGCTAGGTAAAAAGCACCCATCGAGCCTGTTGGGCGCGGGCGCCTCCGGTGGAGACCAGTCCAGGCCCAGTTGGTCGACGGCCATGGTGAGGAGGCGGATGAGTTCGGCGTCCACATTAGACCGGGCCTTGCCAGGTTCCTGCGTCGAAGAGGAGGTGGAGTGTGTAGATCCAGACCACTCTTCACTGTCCGACGCCAGGAGAGAACAGCTGTCGATGGCGTCGTCCCCCGCCTCGTCCCCTGTGTCGACGGCAGTGAGGGCCGAAGCCGTCATCTGCGCGTCGGGAAGGGGGGGCGGTGAAGGGGAACGCGAAGCTCGAGGGGAAGGTTCCGGCGAGCGTTCGCGAGCGACGGGCTCCGGGAGTCTCTGGGCACGGCGCTTCTTCTTCCGCGGGCCACTGGAGAGAGGCGGAGCGACAGCTTCGACGTTGAAGAGGGCGAGTCGAGCCCGCAGGGTCGAAATCGCCATCTCGTCGCACTCGATGCAGCCACCCGTCGAGAGAGCGATGGCTGCGTGGTCTCGGCCCAGGCAGAGAGCGCAGATCACGTGGCGGTCTCCGTCGCTGAGCGCGGTTCGGCACGAACCGCAGGAAAGACGAGGCATTTTTGTACAAACGCCTTTGCTCTTTTAGGACGTGAGTCGCGGCGGCGAGCTCACGGAGAGGTTTGGAAAAGGATACTTTGTCGCCGGATAGCGTAGCTGGCACGGACGGCTGAAGGTGGCGAAGACGGCCGGCTTCCTCAGGCGCTGTCCTAAGCTGGCTGGTCGCTGGATTCGACGGCGGCGGCTTCTCTCGGAGGTCAGCGAAGCGTAGAGCGTCGCTGAAGAGATTAAAATCGAGTGTTAGCAGCCTGAACTGCCCCTTATATACGCTAAGCCACTCCCATTTTGGCGGGCTTGGCCGCGTGAGGGCGCGAAGCGTCCTCATTGGGCGTGACGTCACGCCAGGGGCTCAGTGGTAGGCTGCAGCAGTTGCCGCGGAGCAGCCAATGAGCGCGCTAGATTGCCCGCTCTAGGTCTGACTGCTGCTGCACTGCGTTTACAAGATATGGAAATTTAAGGATAAATTTTGGCTTCAATATCTCGAGCAAAGAGACTTTACCCGGTGCGTACTTTCAGTACGCAGTACGAGAGAACCTCTCGTAAGAGAACTACAATGCGTTCTTTAATTCACGGTCTTATTCTGCCCTCTAGTGGCATATCGAAATGAATACAAACCTTAACATGTTTACTAACAGACCAAACACAGTGAATAATCATAGCCTACTAATAGTATAGGCCTATGTACAACAAAATCTGATGAGCTCAGAATATAAACTCAACGCGTTTAATTCCACGTTAAGCAAATTGCCGAATACACTCAAATGAGATCGACTCAGACGTCAATAAATGGACGCGCAAATTACAATCACTAATACAAAATAAAACAAAAATGTATTTTATACAAATTGCTGCCTTTATAAAGGTAAAAAAAGCAATTAGAATAATTTGAAGGTTATTGGTTCAGAATAAATTACGTTTACAACACAAATGTAACACTTTTTTAAAAGTATTTAGTTATTGCACCACCACAGTATTTGAAAAGGGTATGATTTTATTATAATATTAGGCCAACATGACTCGCTCTGAGGAAAGTGAGTCGGTCGCTGCGTGAGGAAAGTGAGTCGCTCGCTGCGTGAGGAAAGTGAGTCGCTCGCTGCGTGAGGAAAGTGAGTCGCTCGCTGCGTGAGGAAAGTGAGTCGCTCGCTGCGTGAGGAAAGTGAGTCGCTCGCTGCGTGAGGAAAGTGAGTCGCTCGCTGTGTGAGGAAAGTGAGTCGCTCGCTGCGTGAGGAGAGTGAGTCGCTCGCTGTGTGAGGAAAGTGAGTCGCTCGCTGTGTGAGGAAAGTGAGTCGCTCGCTGCGTGAGGAAAGTGAGTCGCCCGCTGCGTGAGGAAACTGAGTCGCTCGCTGCGTGAGGAAAGTGAGTCGCTCGCTGTGTGAGGAAAGTGAGTCGCCCTCTGCGTGAGGAGAGTGAGTCGCTCGCTGTGTGAGGAAAGTGAGTCGCCCGCTGCGTGAGGAAAGTGAGTCGCTCGCTGCGTGAGGAAAGTGAGTCGCTCGCTGCGTGAGGAGAGTGAGTCGCTCGCTGCGTGAGGAGAGTGAGTCGCTCGCTGCGTGAGGAAAGTGAGTCGCTCGCTGCGTGAGGAAAGTGAGTCGCTCGCTGCGTGAGGAGAGTGAGTCGCTCGCTGTGTGAGGAGAGTGAGTCGCTGCTCGCTGCGTGAGGAGAGTGAGTCGCTCGCTGTGTGAGGAAAGTGAGTCGCTCGCTGCGTGAGGAAAGTGAGTCGCCCGCTGCGTGAGGAAACTGAGTCGCTCGCTGCGTGAGGAAAGTGAGTCGCTCGCTGTGTGAGGAAAGTGAGTCGCCCTCTGCGTGAGGAGAGTGAGTCGCTCGCTGTGTGAGGAAAGTGAGTCGCCCGCTGCGTGAGGAAAGTGAGTCGCTCGCTGTGTGAGGAAAGTGAGTCGCTCGCTGCGTGAGGAAAGTGAGTCGCTCGCTGTGTGAGGAAAGTGAGTCGCCCGCTGCGTGAGGAGAGTGAGTCGCTCGCTGTGTGAGGAAAGTGAGTCGCCCTCTGCGTGAGGAGAGTGAGTCGCTCGCTGTGTGAGGAAAGTGAGTCGCCCGCTGCGTGAGGAAAGTGAGTCGCTCGCTGTGTGAGGAAAGTGAGTCGCCCGCTGCGTGAGGAAAGTGAGTCGCTCGCTGCGTGAGGAGAGTGAGTCGCTCGCTGCGTGAGGAGAGTGAGTCGCTCGCTGCGTGAGGAAAGTGAGTCGCTCGCTGCGTGAGGAAAGTGAGTCGCTCGCTGCGTGAGGAGAGTGAGTCGCTCGCTGTGTGAGGAGAGTGAGTCGCTGCTCGCTGCGTGAGGAGAGTGAGTCGCTCGCTGTGTGAGGAAAGTGAGTCGCTCGCTGTGTATACAGATCCACCGCTGGCCTATCATTGGGAAAGTCGGTAGCTAGTGGCTATAGTAAAGTGACTTCCCACGACAAATCATTAGTCCTATTTTTGGACCTTCCGGCCCGCCATAAGTTTGAGCCTGCGCAGTACGCCTGGCGATCAGGAAGTAAGTGCTTCAAATGGGCTTCACTTTTCTCCGTTGAAGTCTATGGGGTCGCTGTGTCCATCTTATATACTGTCTATGAGCCCCATACATACACTTAGCTACCAGCGGAGCATTCGGATCATTTTACTGACTCGGATCTTTGAATCTCGTTCAGCTAAATGAACTAATCTTTTTTAGAGTAATTTCGTTCATTTCAGCATAACATAATTAAAATGTCATGTTAAATAGCCCAACACATCTAGTATTTAGGAAAATGTTGATTACATTTGAAAAGTTGGGTCCAACTTAAGTTCAGGCTATTGCAGTCTGTTAATTCACCTCACCTCCTGATCCACGGCGTTCTTTCTTTTGCAACTTCAAATTTATCACGTCTACTCTGTTCCCCGCCTCTCGTGTCTGTCTTCAGGTTCAAACTTGAGCGGAGCTAACTGGTAGATTATACTTTTGCCGTATCCGGTCGGCAAAACTACAAAAACGTATTTCTTGCAAAGGAGCGATTCGAGCGCCGTCTTCTGTTCCTCTTTTAGAGAAAAAGGCAAGTCTAATCTTTCATTGTAGCGCCCAAAGCCGTTTCAAACAACTGGTGTCCATCCATACGCAAGAGGTCCTCGCTGCAGCCTGTAGCACGATGACGTAGCTGGATGGTCCAATACGTAGTGGACTCTGTTACGCGCATGCGCGGTGGTGTGTTTTGGTGACGGAAACAATCACACGTGCTTTGATCTTCCAAGAAGAATAAAGTTAATATATAAATGGTCACTTGAATATGCAAGCTCTTTTCCGCCATAGAATAAAACATTTAAAAAAATAATTGAGACTTTTTTTATCTCACAATTGCGAGTTTACATTTAGCATACTGACTTTATTTCTATATAAAGTCAGAATTGCGTGAAATAAAGTCTCAATTGCGTGTTATAAAGTCAGAATTGCGAGATATAAAGTCAGAATTGCGTGTTATAAAGTCAGAATTGCGAGATATAAAGTCAGAATTGGGTGTTATAA